>NW_027411755.1:48291861-48584531 GCF_047663935.1 Musca autumnalis
TTTCTATAAATTTAAAATGAGTATCACGTTTTGTGGTCTATGAGAAAAATATTTTTAAAAATCCACGTTTTGTGGTCTATGAGAAAAATATTTTTTAAAAATCCACGTTTTGTGGTCTATGAGAAAAATATTTTTTAAAATCCACGTTTTGTGGTCTATGAGAAAAATATTTTTTAAAAATCCACGTTTTGTGGTCTATGAGAAAAATATTTTTTAAAAATCCACGTTTTGTGGTCTATGAGAAAAATATTTTTTAAAAATCCACGTTTTGTGGTCTATGAGAAAAATATTTTTTAAAAATCCACGTTTTGTGGTCTATGAGAAAAATATTTTTTTAAAAATCCACGTTTTGTGGTCTATGAGAAAAATATTTTTTAAAAATCCACGTTTTGTGGTCTATGAGAAAAATATTTTTTAAAAATCCACGTTTTGTGGTCTATGAGAAAAATATTTTTTAAAAATCCACGTTTTGTGGTCTATGAGAAAAATATTTTTTAAAAATCCACGTTTTGTGGTCTATGAGAAAAATATTTTTTAAAAATCCACGTTTTGTGGTCTATGAGAAAAATATTTTTTAAAAATCCACGTTTTGTGGTCTATGAGAAAAATATTTTTTAAAAATCCACGTTTTGTGGTCTATGAGAAAAATATTTTTTAAAAATCCACGTTTTGTGGTCTATGAGAAAAATATTTTTTAAAAATCCACGTTTTGTGGTCTATGAGAAAAATATTTTTTAAAAATCCACGTTTTGTGGTCTATGAGAAAAATATTTTTTAAAAATCCACGTTTTGTGGTCTATGAGAAAAATATTTTTTAAAAATCCACGTTTTGTGGTCTATGAGAAAAATATTTTTTAAAAATCCACGTTTTGTGGTCTATGAGAAAAATATTTTTTAAAAATCCACGTTTTGTGGTCTATGAGAAAAATATTTTTTAAAAATCCACGTTTTGTGGTCTATGAGAAAAATATTTTTTTAAAAATCCACGTTTTGTGGTCTATGAGAAAAATATTTTTTAAAAATCCACGTTTTGTGGTCTATGAGAAAAATATTTTTTAAAAATCCACGTTTTGTGGTCTATGAGAAAAATATTTTTTTAAAAATCCACGTTTTGTGGTCTATGAGAAAAATATTTTTTAAAAATCCACGTTTTGTGGTCTATGAGAAAAATATTTTTTTAAAAATCCACGTTTTGTGGTCTATGAGAAAAATATTTTTTAAAAATCCACGTTTTGTGGTCTATGAGAAAAATATTTTTTAAAAATCCACGTTTTGTGGTCTATGAGAAAAATATTTTTTAAAAATCCACGTTTTGTGGTCTATGAGAAAAATATTTTTTAAAAATCCACGTTTTGTGGTCTATGAGAAAAATATTTTTTAAAAATCCACGTTTTGTGGTCTATGAGAAAAATATTTTTTAAAAATCCACGTTTTGTGGTCTATGAGAAAAATATTTTTTAAAAATCCACGTTTTGTGGTCTATGAGAAAAATATTTTTTAAAAATCCACGTTTTGTGGTCTATGAGAAAAATATTTTTTAAAAATCCACGTTTTGTGGTCTATGAGAAAAATATTTTTTAAAAATCCACGTTTTGTGGTCTATGAGAAAAATATTTTTTAAAAATCCACGTTTTGTGGTCTATGAGAAAAATATTTTTTAAAAATCCACGTTTTGTGGTCTATGAGAAAAATATTTTTTAAAAATCCACGTTTTGTGGTCTATGAGAAAAATATTTTTTAAAAATCCACGTTTTGTGGTCTATGAGAAAAATATTTTTTAAAAATCCACGTTTTGTGGTCTATGAGAAAAATATTTTTTAAAAATCCACGTTTTGTGATCTATGAGAAAAATATTTTTTAAAAATCCACGTTTTGTGGTCTATGAGAAAAATATTTTTTAAAAATCTTACGTTTTGTGGTCTATGAGAAAAATATTTTTTTAAAAATCCACGTTTTGTGGTCTATGAGAAAAATATTTTTTAAAAATCCACGTTTTGTGGTCTATGAGAAAAATATTTTTTAAAAATCCACGTTTTGTGGTCTATGAGAAAAATATTTTTTAAAAATCCACGTTTTGTGGTCTATGAGAAAAATATTTTTTAAAAATCCACGTTTTGTGGTCTATGAGAAAAATATTTTTTAAAAATCCACGTTTTGTGGTCTATGAGAAAAATATTTTTTAAAAATCCACGTTTTGTGGTCTATGAGAAAAATATTTTTTAAAAATCCACGTTTTGTGGTCTATGAGAAAAATATTTTTTAAAAATCCACGTTTTGTGGTCTATGAGAAAAATATTTTTTAAAAATCCACGTTTTGTGGTCTATGAGAAAAATATTTTTTAAAAATCCACGTTTTGTGGTCTATGAGAAAAATATTTTTTAAAAATCCACGTTTTGTGGTCTATGAGAAAAATATTTTTTAAAAATCCACGTTTTGTGGTCTATGAGAAAAATATTTTTAAAAATCCACGTTTTGTGGTCTATGAGAAAAATATTTTTTAAAAATCCACGTTTTGTGGTCTATGAGAAAAATATTTTTTAAAAATCCACGTTTTGTGGTCTATGAGAAAAATATTTTTTAAAAATCCACGTTTTGTGGTCTATGAGAAAAATATTTTTTAAAAATCCACGTTTTGTGGTCTATGAGAAAAATATTTTTTAAAAATCCACGTTTTGTGGTCTATGAGAAAAATATTTTTTAAAAATCCACGTTTTGTGGTCTATGAGAAAAATATTTTTTAAAAATCCACGTTTTGTGGTCTATGAGAAAAATATTTTTTAAAAATCCACGTTTTGTGGTCTATGAGAAAAATATTTTTAAAAATCCACGTTTTGTGGTCTATGAGAAAAATATTTTTTAAAAATCCACGTTTTGTGGTCTATGAGAAAAATATTTTTTAAAAATCCACGTTTTGTGGTCTATGAGAAAAATATTTTTTAAAAATCCACGTTTTGTGGTCTATGAGAAAAATATTTTTTAAAAATCCACGTTTTGTGGTCTATGAGAAAAATATTTTTTAAAAATCCACGTTTTGTGGTCTATGAGAAAAATATTTTTTAAAAATCCACGTTTTGTGGTCTATGAGAAAAATATTTTTTAAAAATCCACGTTTTGTGGTCTATGAGAAAAATATTTTTTAAAAATCCACGTTTTGTGGTCTATGAGAAAAATATTTTTTAAAAATCCACGTTTTGTGGTCTATGAGAAAAATATTTTTTAAAAATCCACGTTTTGTGGTCTATGAGAAAAATATTTTTTAAAAATCCACGTTTTGTGGTCTATGAGAAAAATATTTTTTAAAAATCCACGTTTTGTGGTCTATGAGAAAAATATTTTTTAAAAATCCACGTTTTGTGGTCTATGAGAAAAATATTTTTTAAAAATCCACGTTTTGTGGTCTATGAGAAAAATATTTTTTAAAAATCCACGTTTTGTGGTCTATGAGAAAAATATTTTTTAAAAATCCACGTTTTGTGGTCTATGAGAAAAATATTTTTTAAAAATCCACGTTTTGTGGTCTATGAGAAAAATATTTTTTAAAAATCCACGTTTTGTGGTCTATGAGAAAAATATTTTTTAAAAATCCACGTTTTGTGGTCTATGAGAAAAATATTTTTTAAAAATCCACGTTTTGTGGTCTATGAGAAAAATATTTTTTAAAAATCCACGTTTTGTGGTCTATGAGAAAAATATTTTTTTAAAAATCCACGTTTTGTGGTCTATGAGAAAAATATTTTTTAAAAATCCACGTTTTGTGGTCTATGAGAAAAATATTTTTTAAAAATCCACGTTTTGTGGTCTATGAGAAAAATATTTTTTAAAAATCCACGTTTTGTGGTCTATGAGAAAAATATTTTTTAAAAATCCACGTTTTGTGGTCTATGAGAAAAATATTTTTTAAAAATCCACGTTTTGTGGTCTATGAGAAAAATATTTTTTAAAAATCCACGTTTTGTGGTCTATGAGAAAAATATTTTTTAAAAATCCACGTTTTGTGGTCTATGAGAAAAATATTTTTTAAAAATCCACGTTTTGTGGTCTATGAGAAAAATATTTTTTAAAAATCCACGTTTTGTGGTCTATGAGAAAAATATTTTTTAAAAATCCACGTTTTGTGGTCTATGAGAAAAATATTTTTTAAAAATCCACGTTTTGTGGTCTATGAGAAAAATATTTTTTAAAAATCCACGTTTTGTGGTCTATGAGAAAAATATTTTTTAAAAATCCACGTTTTGTGGTCTATGAGAAAAATATTTTTTAAAAATCCACGTTTTGTGGTCTATGAGAAAAATATTTTTTAAAAATCCACGTTTTGTGGTCTATGAGAAAAATATTTTTAAAAATCCACGTTTTGTGGTCTATGAGAAAAATATTTTTTAAAAATCCACGTTTTGTGGTCTATGAGAAAAATATTTTTTAAAAATCCACGTTTTGTGGTCTATGAAAAAAATATTTATTTAAAAAATCCGCGATTTGTGGTCAATGAAAAAAAATATTTTTTAAAAATCCACGTTTTGTGTTGTATGAAAAAATATTTTTTTAAAAAATACACGTTTTGTGGTCTATGAAAAAAATATTTTTTTTTAAAAATACACGTTTTGTGGTTTATGAAAAAAATATTTTTTAAAAAATCCACGTTTTGTGGTTTATGAAAAAAATATTTTTTAAAAAATCCACGTTTTGCGGTTTATGAAAAAAATATTTTTTTAAAAAATCCACGTTTTGTGGTTTATGAAAAAAATATTTTTTTAAAAAATCCACGTTTTGTGGTTTATGAAAAAAATATTTTTTTAAAAAATCCAAGTTTTGTGGTTTATGAAAAAATATTTTTTAAAAAATCCACGTTTTGTGGTTTATGAAAAAAATATTTTTTTAAAAAAATCCATATTTTGTGTTTTATGACAAAATACAATTTTAAATATTGTATTTGTATTAAAAAATCTACGTCATGTGGTTTATGATAAAAATATTTTTTAAAAAATCCACGTTTAGTGGTTTATGATAAAAATATTTTTTTAAAAAATCCACGTTTAGTGGTTTATGACAAAAATATTTTTTTTAAAAAATCCACGTTTAGTGGTTTATGATAAAAATATTATTTTAAAAAATCCACGTTTAGTTGTTTTAACATGGCAAAGCCCAGAATTTATCTTGGTCCCTCTTTCATCTCAAGTGGACACTGACCACCCCGTGGTGTCACCTGGGGAACTGCCTTTAACACCCGTTAAAGGTAGTGAGCTAACATGTGCCGCGCGTTCACCCATAAGAACGTTAAAAATTGGGTTTGGGCGTCGGGTTAGTAACCCTCCCCTAGAAAAAACAGCCTACTATGAAAAAACGAAAGAAAAGAAAAACAAACCCCTCTAAAGTTGACGAACCCCGCAAACGTTTTAAGGACCATGATCTGCGAATCTGCACCTGGAATGTTCGCACTCTTTATAGAGAAGGTGCATTCTTCGCATTGGCAGACGTACTTGAAAAGTACAAGACCGATATTACTGCCATACAGGAAATACGATGGATTGGGAAAGGCGTCACAACAACACCTAAAGGTGACGCACTGTATTTTAGCTGCCATGACGTAAAGCATGAGTTTGGTTGTGGATTCGTAGTTAGTCGGAGACTAAAACATCTGGTATCCAGGTTCACCCCAGTGAATGAAAGACTTGCTGCAATTCGAATAAAAGCTAAATTCTTCAACATCAGCTTTATTTGCGCTCATGCTCCCACTGAAGAAAAGGACGAACAGACCAAAGATATATTTTACGAGCGCTTAAAAGAAACATATGACCGTTGTCCTGCCCATGACATTAAAATCATTCTAGGCGATTTTAATGCCAAAATTGGAAAGGAGAATATCTTTGGCCCAACAGTCGGGAAATTCAGTCTCCACAGTGAAACATCTGACAATGGTATGAGGCTGATAGACTTTGCAGCTGCAAAAAACATGGTAGTTAGCAGTACCAGATTTAATCATCTCGATATTCATAAGGGCACCTGGCTGTCTCCAGATCAGAAAACAAGAAACCAAATTGATCATGTTGTGATAGATGGAAGACATTCATCGAGCGTGTTGGATGTACGATCGTTCCGAGGCGCAAACATTGATTCGGACCACTACCTTGTTGCAGCAAAGGTACGCACCCGCTTAAACGTAGCAAACAAAGTACGAACAGACACAACACGAAAGTTAGACATCGGTAAGCTGCAATCACAACAGATAGCCACAGCATATTCCACTCAACTAGCCCAATTGCTTAATCAAAGCACTCCTCATCCCGATAACATATCAGCGCAATGGCAAAGCATTGCCCACTCCATGCAAACAGCCGCAAAATCCATACTTGGATACCAGAGACCTCCACCAAGGAATCCATGGTATGATGAGGGGTGTCGTGCTGCCACCGAAGAGAAAAATGCGGCATATAAGGCTACTTTACAATCCGTAGCAACGCGTATCGCACGAGAGAGATACAGGGAGAAAAGGAGAGAGGAAAAAGAGAGAGATGGAAAAGCGGGAGTGTGAAAAAATCGAGATGTACAGGAGCCAGAATGAAGTCCGAAATTTCTACCAAAGAGTCAAGCATCAAACTGATGGCTTTGGTACAGGTACAGGTACATCCTCCTGTAGAGACCAGCAAGGTAATTTGGTAACTGATACAGATAGTGTACTCAGGATATGGAAAGAACATTTTTCAAATCTGTTGGTATCCAATAGCAGCGAAGACGACGAAGATACCACAGTCCCAATCCCAGAAGATGGTATTGAATGTATACCGCCCAGCCAAGATGAGGTAAAGACAGCAATAAATCGGCTGAAGAATAATAAGGCAGCAGGGGCCGATGGCTTACCAGCCGAGCTGTTCAAAACCGGAGGCGACACGCTGATAAGGTGTATTCATCAGATAGTTAGCACCATCTGGCAGGAAGAACGAGTACCCGACGATTGGAACCTGAGTATCCTGTGCCCCGTCCACAAGAAGGGAGATAAGACTGTATGCTCTAACTATAGGGGCATAAGTCTACTCCCTATTGCCTACAAGATCGTGTCAGGGATATTGTGCGAACGACTAAAGCCTATGGTCAACGAGATAATTGGACCATACCAATGCGGCTTTAGCCCTGGCAAGTCCACCATTGACCAGATATTTACCCTGCGGCAAATCCTGGAGAAGACCCAAGAGATGCAGATCGACACCTACCACCTTTTTGTCGATTATAAAGCAGCCTTCGACAGCCCGCTGCGTTCAAAAGTATTCCAAGCCATGTCTGAATTTGGTATTCCCGCAAAGCTCATCCGGCTTTGTAGAATGACTTTAACTGACACGAGGTCCTCAGTTAAAATAGGAAAGAACCTCTCCGAAGAGTTTGGTACCAAAAGAGGTTTCAGACAAGGAGACAGCCTTTCGTGTGACCTCTTCAACATCCTGCTAGAAAAGGTTATACGAGAGGCAAACGTCAAAAGAAGTGGCACAATCTACACCAATAGTCACATGTTACTTGCTTATGCTGATGATATAGACATCATGGGCCGATCAGTAAAAGAAGTAACTGATGCCTTTATAAAGGTCGAAGGAGAATCTGCTAAAGTGGGTCTGGCGGTAAACGGTGAGAAGACCAAGTTGATGGTGTCGACGCGCAATGCGTCCATTGAGCTCGGACCGACTGTGGAAGTTGGTTCCTATAATATTGAGGTAGTAAAAGACTTCGTCTACCTCGGCACCTCCGTAAACACAACAAACGACATCAGTTGTGAAATAAAAAGAAGAATTGTATTGGCCAACAGATGCTACTTTGGTTTAAGTAAGCAGTTTAAAAACAAAGCCACATCTCATCAAACAAAAATAACGCTCTACAAAACACTGATACTACCCGTGCTGATGTATGGCTCCGAAGCCTGGGTACTTGCGCAAGCAGACATGGCAGTGCTTGGTGTGTTTGAGAGAAAAATTCTTCGAAAGATCTACGGACCAATCTGCGTTGACGGTGAATATCGACGTCGCATGAACCACGAGCTGTATCTGCTATACAATGACATAAATATAGTTAAACGTATCGAGATGCAGCGATTGCGTTGGCTAGGCCATATCATAAGAATGAGCGATGATGAACCCGCTAAAAAGGCGTATGAATACATGCCACATGGCGGTGCACGCAGAATTGGCAGGCCAAGGAATAGATGGCGCAAACAAGTGGATGATGAGCTGAAAAGGCGCGGTATTCCAGAGTGCAAAGCAACAAATAGAGAGGAATGGAGATCTCTTCTTAGTTCGGCCTATAGAACAAATGTTCTGTAATGGGCCAGCTAAGTAAGTAAGTACGTTTAGTGGTTTATGATAAAAATATTTTTTTAAAAAAATCCACGTTTAGTGGTTTATGATAAAAATATTTTTTTAAAAAAATCCACGTTTAGTGGTTTATGATAAAAATATTTTTTTAAAAAAATCCACGTTTAGTGGTTTATGATAAAAATATTTTTTTAAAAAAATCCACGTTTAGTGGTTTATGATAAAAATATTTTTTTAAAAAATCCACGTTTTGTGGTTTATGAAAAAAATATTTTTTTAAAAAATCCACGTTTTGTGGTTTATGAAAAAAAATTTTTTTTTAAAAAATCCACGTTTTGTGGTTTATGAAAAAAATATTTTTTCAAAAAATCCACGTTTTGTGGTTTATGAAAAAAATATTTTTTTAAAATATCCACGTTTTGTGGTTCATGAAAAAAATATTTTTTTAAAAAATCCACGTTTTGTGGTTTATGAAAAAAATATTTTTTAAAAAATCCACGTTTTGTGGTTTATGAAAAAAAATATTTTTTTAAAAAATCCACGTTTTGTGGTTTATGAAAAAAATATTTTTTAAAAAATCCACGTTTTGTGGTTTTGTGAAAAAAATATTTTTTAAAAAATCCACGTTTTGTGGTTTATGAAAAAAATATTTTTTACAAAATCCACGTTTTGTGGTTTATGAAAAAATATTTTTTAAAAAAATCCACGTTTTGTGGTATATGAAGAAATATTTTTAAAAAATTAAATTTCAATGAAAAAATATTTTTGTTTTGTTTAAAAAAAACATGTTTTATAGTCGATAAAAAACAATTTGTTAAAAAATCCAAGTGTTGTCGTCAATGAAAATTATTTTTTTTTTTAAAAATCCCCGTTTTGTGGTCTGGTGGTCTGTGAAAAAAAATATTAAAATATTTATTGTCCGTTGGCCTATAATTTTTTAATCTACGTGTTGTGAATATTCTGACTAACATTTTGTCCTCAATGGGTTAATGAATGTCAATATACTATCATTTCTTATGTGTGAAATGCGGCACTTATTTCACTTGGCGTGTCAATACATCGATAACTCAGTACTTTTGCTCTTGCTCTTCTTGACTTGTCGGTGAATGTTGTGAACATTATTTACCTGCCAATACAACCTGGAAAAGACATGGTTGATTTTGTGTTCCGACTTCATTGGAGGCCCAACATGATAAGGTGCCATAGTCCTGAAAAGAGACACACAAAATATTCATGGTTGAAAAGTTACTGATTTAAAGAGAATATTAAAAGGATGTGCAGTTGAAAGAACTTATTTGGAAAAATACTGGAAAATTTCCGCAAGAATAGAAACCAACTTCTTACCTGATCTGTAACTGGTGTATATTTCAAAATACTGCGGCTACCATTTACACTAAAGCGTTCACTGCCAACATCCAAGGTTTCACCTGAGTTATTGAATTTCCAACGGAAGGATCTGCAAATATATAACAAAAATTAAAACAATCAAAAGAAAGTAATAAAATTTTAAATTTTTAACTAAATTGAAAAATTTAATATTTGCAACCATACCCCAACTTGCAATTTTATGCTTGCCTATAGAACTTTCTAAAAAACTGGCAAACACACACAAAATTCTGATAGGAAAAATTGTTCAAGAACATTGTTTACTTAGTTTTTGGAGTATTCAATTTTCCAAAAATTTAAAAAAAAAAAAAGTTCAATTAAAACCCTTTTTTCCCTTTCTCAAACAATTTACCCACATCAACAACATCTTGAACGCATCGTCATCACCAACACCATCTTCACCATCAGAATCTTTTTCTTAAGTTTTCAATTTCAATTTTCTTGCATTTTGGCAAACTAAGATATCTGCTCTGTTTGCCAAAGTGGGAGTGTGTGTGTGTGCGCTCTATCCTAGTGAATGAATGAATATCTGTTTGCACGTGTTTGTTTTTACTTTTCTTTTTTTTGAAAAGTTTGTTTCTGATTCAATTTTGTTCTATTTAAACAAAACAATGGAAAGGAAACGAAAAAAGAAGAGTTTTACACTTATCCATTCAGTTTTTTTCTTTTTGTAGATTTTGCCAAATTAAATTTGTCTTAAAGTGTCATGAGTGATGCGAAGAAATTGTTAAGTTTTTTTATTCTTTTTACTTGATATAGAAAGGAAATTCAATAATCATTTGAATTTGTCCATCAATGTGTGAGGAATGTCTAGGTATTGAGGATTTTAGTTTTGAAAAGTTGTAAAGTCAATTTTTTCTTTTTTGTTTTTTCAAAATAGTCTGGCTTAATCCCATTGTTGTTGTTTTAATATTTTAAAACAACTATTTTATTAGTGGAAAAGATTTGGCATTGCTCGCCAAGGGGTAAGGCAGGGAATACTATAGTTTCGATCCACGCCACTGGATCTCATCAGTTCCCTTGTTTCTTGTTTGTGGATATTCTCCACCGAAGTTATTTTTCAATAACTTCTTCAACAAGAAACTTTTTATACCCAAACATCAATCGTCAGCTCGAAGCATAAAGGTAAGCAAAGAAAAAAGTTCAATGAGAAGTTTTTCCTTGGCAACCTCATACAACTCCGACGAAAGTGTATGCGAAAACAATTCAACCCTCTTCCACTTGTATGTGTCGTCGAGTTTCGACGAATGCACACACCAAAATTGTCTGCTTTACAGCAAAATTAAAATATTAAAACAACAACAATGGGATTAAGCCAGACTATTTTGAAAAAACAAAATTGCAAACGCTATCCCAATAAAAAAACGCCACAATGCTTCAAATTGAAGACACTGGCACGACGTGTGTTGTTTTTGCTGTAAAGCAGACAATTTTGGTGTGTGCATTCGTCGAAACTCGACGACACATACAAGTGGAAGAGGGTTGAATTGTTTTCGCATACACTTTCGTCGGAGTTGTATGAGGTTGCCAAGGAAAAACTTCTCATTGAACTTTTTTCTTTGCTTACCTTTATGCTTCGAGCTGACGATTGATGTTTGGGTATAAAAAGTTTCTTGTTGAAGAAGTTATTGAAAAATAACTTCGGTGGAGAATATCCACAAACAAGAAACAAGGGAACTGATGAGATCCAGTGGCGTGGATCGAAACTATAGTATTCCCTGCCTTACCCCTTGGCGAGCAATGCCAAATCTTTTCCACTAATAAAATAGTTGTTTTAAAATATTAAAACAACAACAATGGGATTAAGCCAGACTATTTTGAAAAAACAAAATTGCAAACGCTATCCCAATAAAAAAACGCCACAATGCTTCAAATTGAAGACACTGGCACGACGTGTGTTGTTTTTGCTGTAAAGCAGACAATTTTGGTGTGTGCATTCGTCGAAACTCGACGACACATACAAGTGGAAGAGGGTTGAATTGTTTTCGCATACACTTTCGTCGGAGTTGTATGAGGTTGCCAAGGAAAAACTTCTCATTGAACTTTTTTCTTTGCTTACCTTTATGCTTCGAGCTGACGATTGATGTTTGGGTATAAAAAGTTTCTTGTTGAAGAAGTTATTGAAAAATAACTTCGGTGGAGAATATCCACAAACAAGAAACAAGGGAACTGATGAGATCCAGTGGCGTGGATCGAAACTATAGTATTCCCTGCCTTACCCCTTGGCGAGCAATGCCAAATCTTTTCCACTAATAAAATAGTTGTTTTAAAATATTAAAACAACAACAATGGGATTAAGCCAGACTATTTTGAAAAAACAAAATTGCAAACGCTATCCCAATAAAAAAACGCCACAATGCGTCAATTTTTTCTTACAAAATTTTTCAAATGTCTTTTTTGGGTTTTCATTGAAAACTTTCCTTTATTATAGAGAAATAATTGCAAGTTTATTAGAAAATGAAACTTGTGTTAGTTTATTTTAGGGAAATATGTAATATAGTATGATCGAAGTTATTAAGTTTTTTGAAAAGATTGTTTAGGTTTGCATTTATTTTAAACGTATTGAAGAAATCCAAATTCCATTATACAAAGTAAATTTTATAAAGAAGCATAAGCTAAATTTAATTAATTAAAAAATTAATAAATTAAAAATAAAAGTTAAATTTATAACTTTTAGGGTTGGAAAGGAAAATATCTTTGGGCCAACAGTCGGAAAATTCAGGCTCAACAGTGAAACATCTGACAATGGTATGAGGATGATAGACTTCGCAGCGGCAAAAAACATGGTACTTAGCAGCACCAGATTCCACATCTCGACATCATTAAGGGCACCTGGCTGTCTCCAGATCAGAAAACAAGAAATCAAATTGATCACGTTGTGATAGATGGAAGACATTCATCGAGCGTGTTGGATGTGCGTTCGTTCCGAGTAGCAAACATAGACTCGGACCACTACCTTGTTGCAGCAAGGTACGCACCCGGTTAAACGTAGCAAACAATGTGCGAAGAGACACAACACGGAAGTTAGACATCGTTAAGCTGCAATCACAACAGATAACCCCAGCATATTCCACTCAACTGGCCCAACTGCTTAATCAAAGAACTCCTCGTCCCGATAACATATCAGGACAATGGCAAAACATTGTCCACTCCATGCAAACAGCAGCAAAATCCATATTTGGATGCCAGAGACCTCCTCCAAGGAATCCATGGTATGACCAGGAGTGTCGTACTTTACAATCAGTAGCAACGCGTAGCGCACGAGAGAGTTATCGGGAGAAAAGGAGAGAGGAGAAACGTCTTTTCCGCAGGAAAAAGAGGGAGATGGAAAAGCGGGAATGTGAAAAACTCGAGATGTACAGGAGACAGAATGAAGTCCGAAAATTCTATCAAAGAGTGAAACATCAAACTGATCGCTTTGGAACTGGCACATCCTCCTGTAGAGACCAGCAAGGTAATCTGGTAACTGATACAGATAGTGTGCTAGGGATATGGAAAGAACATTTTTCCAAACTGTTGGTATCCAATAGCAGCGAAGTCGACGAAGATACCACAGATCCAATCCCAGAAGATGGTATTGAATATATACCACCCGGCCAAGATGAGGTAAAGACAGCAATAAACCGGCTGAAGAATAATAAGGCAGCAGGAGCTGATGGCCTACCAGCCGAGCTGTTTAAAGCCGGAGGCGACACGCTGATAACGTGTATGCATCAGCTAGTTAGCTCCATCTGGCAGGAAGAACGCGTACCCGACGATTGGAACCTGAGCATCCTATGTCCCGTCCATAACAAAGAAGATAAGACTTTATGTTCCAACTATAGGTGCGCCTACAAGATAGTGTCAGGAATATTGTGCGAACGACTAAAGCCCATAGTCAACGAGATAATTGGGCCATACCAATGCGGCTTTAGACCTGGCAAGTCCACCATTGACCAGATATTTACCCTGCGCAAATCCTGGAGAAGACCCAAGAGATGCAGATCGACACCTACCACCTTTTTGTCGATTATAAAGCAGCATTTGACAGCCCGCTACGTTCAAAGGTATTCCAAGCCATATCTGACTTTGGTATCCCCGCAAAACTCATTTGGCATTGTAAAATGACTCTAACTGACGCAAGATCTTCAGTTAAAATAGGAAAAGAAGAGTTTTGTACCAAGAGAGGTTTCAGGCAAGGAGACAGCCCTTCGTGTGATCTTTTCAACATTCTGCTAAAAAAGGTTGTACGAGAGGCAAACGTCAAAAGAAGTGGCATAATCTACACCAATAGCCACACGTTACTTGCTTATGCTGATGATATAGACATCATGGGACGATCAGTAAAAGAAGTAACCGATACCTTTATGAGGGTCGAAGGAGAATCTGCTAAAGTGGGTATGGCGGTAAACGGCGAGAAGACCAAGCTGATGGTGTCGAAGCGCAATGCGTCCATTGAGATCGGACCAACTGTTGAAGTTAATTCCTATAATTTTGAGGTAGTAAAAGACTTCGTCTACCTCGGCACTGCATTAAACATTTAGCTCGGACCAACTGTTGAAGTTGGTTCCTATAATTTTGAGGTAGTAAAAGACTTCGTCTACCTCGGCACTGCCATAAATACAACAAACGACATCAGTTGTCAAATAAGAAGAAGGATTGTATTGGCCAAAAGATGCTACTTTGGTTTAAGTAAGCAGTTTAAAAACAAAGCCACATCTCGTCAAACAAAAATAACGCTCTACAAAACACTGATACTACCCGTGCTGATGTATGACTCCGAAGCCTGGGTAGCTGCGCAAGCAGACATGGCAGCGCTTAGTGTGTGTTGAGAGAAAAAGTCTTCGAACCGAGAGCTGTACCTGATATACAATGACATCTATATACATAGTTAAACGTATCGAGATGCAGCGATTGCGTTGGCTAGGCCATATCATAAGAATGGGCGAAGATGAGCCCGATAAAAAGGCGTATAAATATGAACCGCTTGGCGGTGCACTCAGAATTGGCAGGCCAAAGAATAGATGGCGCAAACAATTGGATGAAGAGATGAAAAGGCGCGGTATTCCAGAGTGCGAAGCAACAAATAGAGAGAATTGGAGATCTTTTCTTAGTTCGGCCTATGGAACAAGTGTTCTGCAATGGGACAGCTAAGTAAGTAAGTAAGTATTTTCTTCGAAATATGCCCGAAAATTCCAAGAACCCCTCTAAAGGGGTTTTTTGTAGTTACATATGAATGATGGCAACCCTTAAAATGTACTTTGAGATCTCAGTGGACGGATAATTTATAAAAATTAAAGTTCGCTATTCAGAGGAAATATCCCCATTAAACTTACTGGCACAAGACGACATGTAAAAGGAACGCCAAAAATTGAATTGTCAAAATGAAACCCCCAAGTCAAGTTTGTACTCGAGAAAAGAATTTTGGTTGTTTCACAAGAATTTTATTTGTAATTAGATTATTTCATTCAAAACATTTCACATGAAATTTGAGAATAGAGTTTCGAATTATTTCATTTATAATTTGAGAATTCCAATTGAAATTCGAATTATTTCATTCATAATTAAAATTTTTTCATTTGCAATTCGAATTTTTCCATTTGTAATTCGAGTTTTCCCATCTGAATTATTACATTTGTAATTTAAATAATTACATTCGCAATTAGAATTATTACATTTATAATTTGAATTATTACATTTGTAATTTGAATTTTTACATTTGTAATTTGAATTATTCCATTTGACATTCGAAACAAAAAATAGAACATTTTTGGTTGCATTTGTTTTATTTGGTTTTTCGTATTACAAATAAAATGTTTCGAATTACAGATGAAATAATTTGAATTTCAAATGTAGTAATTCGAATTTAAAAAACAAATAAAAAATATTTCGATTTTCAAATGAAAAAAATCAAAATCCAAATGGAAAAATTCGAATTACAAATGAAAAAAATCAAATTATAAATGAAATAATTCCAACTTCAATTGGAATTCTCAAATTATAAATGAAATAATTCGAAATTCAATTAAAATTCTCAAATCACAAGTAAAATGTTTCGAATTATAATCGAAATACTTCGAATTACATGCGAAAATGGTGTAGCCGGTTTTCGCTTTGTAAATTCAATTTCCTACTGAATATTTGCCTCAAAACTACTATGAAAATAGGGGTTGCCGGTCCAAATTTTTACGAAATGTAATAGTGAATAACTTGTGAATGTCCGTTCTCGGGCGATGTTTTTGAAAATGTCATGGAATGTGCGATCTTTCCCAAACTCTTGGTGTTCTATTCTCCTTTCAATAGTTATGCCTATTTAGAAATTTTTGGCATACATGAGGTTACCGCAGACCTTTCCAGGCCACACAACACCATCTTACATTCCACGAATCAAATTTTCCATATTGTTAATAACAAGCAAACCACAAAATTTAAATATCAAATTTCCTTTCAATGGAAAAAATTTCATCAAAATTTCATTTTGAAATATTATCTCAATTCTTGAGGCCACTTACGCCTCCTCTATCTCTATCTTAAAATAACATATCCAATATAATATACACAACATCATAACCTAAAGCATTTTTGGCTATACATTTCAAATCTATGATTTGCACGACATACCATAAACAACAACAACAAAAAACAGCACCGAAATGGACATCATTCACCTTATCGTGATTTGCCAGTGTGTTGTGGCCATATGTTATGTATCCATTTCCAATGGATGTTTTCCTAAAGCCTGTGGCTAAAATGTGGACAGAGAGAGGTTTTGTGTAACATGATGCTCATCATCAGCATCGTCATCCTCTGTATTCGCAACAACATCCAACATATCCATGGGATATGCCACAAAGTGGCTCATGTGTATCATTAGTGTTTACTTATATTTGCACAATTTCATATACTACAACATAACAGCTCGGAACTCGGAACACTCCTATTCAGTTAGGGTTCAGAGTCGCTCAACTAGTCAGTCAGCCAGCCAGTCAGGCAGTCAGTAAGTGGCTGCATGAATGAATAAATGTATGTATGAGTGAGTGAGTTGCTATGAATGTTGGTTGGGTGCCTATCTGTCTGTCCAACTGTGTCGCATGTCTTGTGAAATGTCTTGCAAAAGTGACACATACCACACCTATCATATCACATCAAATGACATTAGTTTGTTGCAAGAGACTATGATGTATCACGGGGAATTTTTCGTCTCCATACATGTGTATGTTTGGATGCTGGAGCAAAAAAAAAAAAAAGAACTAGAAGTGAAGTTTGTAGCTTAATATGAGTTTTGTTGTAACCGCTTGTCTGTCTGTAGCTTTTCATTGAATCGTAAAATTATATATAATCATTTGTTTGATGTTGTGTGCACATCACCTAACCACTGCATCACAGTGTCACCTGTTCTTGTTAATTTTGTGGTAGATACACTTGATGACACATTGGAACAGATGTTTCAAAGGCCATAGTAGGTACTACACAGAGAATTTTTAATATTCTTCATTGTGTCCTTACAGATTCTGTTTACAGTTCTCAAACATATCAAATATGTATTTTGCAAACAGATGGCTTGTGGAGAAAATTAAATCTGGTGTAGCAGTTGGGATTCGTAAGGATATGTAAAAGGATGTCCATGAGAATAAATATTAAGTCTATTTGGAATTTTAAGAAATTACTTTTTAAGCACATAGTACACACATAAGTTCCTGCCTTTATTTTTTTATACCCTCCACCATAGTATGGAGGGTATATTAAGTTTATTTTTCCGTTTGTAACGCATTGAAATACTCATTTGCGACCCTATAAAGTATATATATTCTTGATCAGGGTAAAATTCTAAGTCGATCTGAGCAAGTCCGTCCGTCCGTCCGTCCGTCTGTGGTAATCACTCTAGCATCCACAAAAATGGAGATACGACGCTGAAATTTTGGGAAAATGCGCCTTTTGTTTGCAGGCAGGTCAAGTTCGATGATGGGCTATATCGGTCCACGTTTTGGTATAGCCCCCATATAACGGTAGCCCCTGATTTACGGTATTTTGACGGTTTTAGCTACATTTTCAGACCGATTTAGCTATCAATTGACATTTAGGGTTCTTAAGTGTCATTAAACTTATTTAACAAAACTTGTGGACATAGGTCCACGTTTTGGTATAGCCCCCATATAACGGTAGCCCCCGATTTGCGGTATTTTGACGTTTGTAGCTACATTTTCAGACCGAATTAGCTATAATTTCACATTTAGGGTTCTTAAGTGTCAATAAACTTATATAACAAAATTTGTGGACATAGGTCCACGTTTTGGTATAGCCCCCATATAACGGTAGCCCCTGATTTACGGTATTTTGACGTTTTTAGCTACATTTTCAGACCGATGTAGCTATAATTTGACATTTAGGGTTCTTAAATGTCAATAATCTTATATAATGAAAGTTGTGGACATAGGTCCACGTTTTGGTATAGCCCCCATATAACGGTAGCCCCTGATTTACGGTATTTTGACGTTTTTATCTACATTTTCAGACCGATTTAGCTATCAATTGTCAATAAACTTATATAACTAGTGGACATAGGTCCATGTTTTGGAATAGTCCCCATATAACGGTACCCCCCGATTTGCGGTATTTTGAGAATTTTACCAACAAGTTTTAACCGAATTATCTGTAATTTGAACATTTGACATTTGAAATTCTTAGTGGTCACCACACCTCTCCACCAAAAATTGTCAAGAAAGCCCCCATATAACGGTACCTCCCGATTTTCAGTAATTTGATGATTTTAGCTACAATATTAAACCGAACTAGCAGTAATTTGACATTTGAAGTTCTTAGTGGTCACAACACCTCTCCATCAAAAATTTGTCAACATAGGTCCATGTTCGGATATAGCTCCCATGTAACGGTACCTCCCAATTTTCAGTAATTTGGCAATTTTAGCTACAATTTTTAACAGAACTAACTGTAATTTGATATTTGAAGGTTGTAGTGGTCACCACACATCTGCATCAACAATTTTCAACATAGCCCCAATATAACGATACTACCCGATTTTCGGTACTTGGAGGATTTTACTTAAAATGTTTTGTATAGCCCCAAAACAAACCTCCCGATTTTCCGTACCTTAGCATTATTTTTTGGACGAACTTTCTGTAATTTGAATTTTAAAAGTCAACAAAAATTCTGCAACAAAAATTGTTCATTTAAGTTCATATTTTCGTATAGCCCAGATACCTCCGAACTAGCTGTTAATGACATTTGAAGTTCCCACGTTATGTACCGATTTCCGATATTTTGAGGATTCTAGCTAAATTTTTTAACCGAATTAGGAGTTATTTGACATTAAAGGCTCCCATCAAAAACTGTCAACATAGGCCCATGTTTTATTATAACCCCTATATAACACTACCTCCCAATTTCTAGCCCACCAAAAATTGTCAACAGTTAGATATAGGCACCATAAAAAAGGGCCTCCCGAATGAAGCATTTTATGTACATTATCTGACATTTTAACGTACTCACTTAAAGTTGGGGACAGGAATGAATATTTTATGGTGGAGGGTATGAAAAGTTCGGCCCGGCCGAACTTAATGCTTTTTTACTTGTTTTTGTTTCTTAAATATTTTTTTAATTTCCTCTTTTAGGAAAATTAATAATGCAAAATTGTTTTAAATGCATGGGTATTTTTTATTTCCACGAATAACATCCCCCATTCCATGTCTTCAATGTTCCCCATCCAAATGTTTCACAAATTTCAAGTACTTGAAAACAGTTTATTTCGTTCGTCTAAATCAATCCATCATTGTGGATTTTTCACATGTCTAAATTGTTCGTCATTTAAAAAAATAATATTAATAACGACGAGCATAACATCAACAGCAACATCAACAAGGCTATTATTCACGTAATAATATACATACTTCAGCATTTTCGCGTGGGAAATATCAAACATTAGGGCAGAATGAATATTTGATGAAGAAGAACAGTGAAATATTTGATGCTAAAGTAACAGGTGGATTTAAATTATATAAGATAAATTTCCGTTAATTTAAAAATCCGATTTGTAGCGTAGCTGTTATTAAAGGGGTTTTTACATGTTATGTTTTATGCATAACGACTGTCACTTTTTACAGATCTGAATTTTGTGCACATGGTGTTTCAATCCATCAAAATGATATGGGAATACATATGCATTTTTACGAATAGAACGCGCTCTATTTCGTCTGTACAACAGACACCGCTGTTTTGTTTGTTCACAACGTTTTAAAGACCATGATCTGTGAATCTGCACCTGGAATGACATAAAGCATGAGTTTGGTTGCGGATTTGTAGTTGGTCGCAGGTTAAAACGCCTGGTCTCTAGGTTCACACCAGTGAATGAAACTACAATTCGAATAAATGCAAAATTCTTCAACATCAGCTTTGCTAGCGCTCATGCTTCCACTGAAGACAAGGACGAACTGACCAAAGATATATTTTATGTGCGCTTAGAAGAAACATATGACCGTTGTCCTGCCCATGACATTAAAATTTTTCTAGTCGATTTTTATGCCAAAATTGTAAAGGAAAATATCTTTGGCCCAACAGCCGGAATATTCAGTCTCCACAGTGAAACATCTGACAATGGCAGCGGAAAAAAATGGTAGTTAGCAGCACCAGATTTTAACATCTCAACATCCATAATGGGTACTTTACACGGTATGTTTTTTACATGTGAGTTGTCACTTTGCATATACATTTTGTATGGGAGTAGTGACAACTCATATGTAAAAAACATACCGTGTAAAGTACCCATAAGGGCACCTGGCTGTCTCCACATCAGAAGACAAAAAATCATATTGATCACGTTGTGAGAGATGGAAGACATTCATCGAGCGTGTTGGATGTGCGTTCGTTCCAAGGAGCAAAACATATACTCGGACCACTACTTTGTTGCAGCAAAGCTAGGCACCCGGTTAAACATAGCAAACAAAGTACGAACAGACACAACACGAAAGTTATACATCGGTAAGCTGCAATCACAACAGATAGCCACAGCATATTCCACTCAACTAGCCCAATTGCTTAATGAAAACACTCCTCGTCCCGATCATATATCAGCACGATGGCAAAATATTGTCAACTCCATTCAAACAGCCGCAAAATCCATACTTCGATACCAGAAACCTCCACCAAGGAATCCATGGTATGACCAGGAGGGTAGTGCTGCTTTTTTATTGTTCCACAACATCCCATACGGATCAAGGGAGACTTCTCTCATATCAATGAGTGCACCCCGATTCATATTTAGCTCATTGATATGGGACCTACTGTTTATCGCCGAGTCCGAACGGCGTGTCCTAAGACACCACTTGTAGAGAAGTTTTTCAAGGCTGTAAGGCCAAAGAGTAAAAACATCAAACTGATGGCTTTGGTACAGGCACATCCTTCTTTAGAGACCATCAAGGTTATTTGGTAACTGATAGTGTGTTCAGGATATGGAAAGAACATTTTTCCGATAGCAGCAAAGACGTAGAAGATACCCCAGAAGATGGTATTGAATGTATACCGGCCGGCCAAGATGAGGTAAAGACAGCAATAAATCGGCTGAAAAATAATAAGGCAGCAGGAGACGATGGCCTACCAGCCGAGCTGTTCAAAACAGGAGGCGACACACTGATAAGGTGTATGCATCAGCTAGTTAGATTGGATTGGAACTTGAGCATCCTTTGTCAAGTCTACAAGAAGGGAGATAAAACTGTGTGCTCCAATTACAGGGGCATAAGTCTGCTCCCTATAGCATATAAGGTGGTATCTGGCATATTGTGTGAGAGACTAAAGCCTCTGGTCAATGACATTATTGGACTTATCAGTGCGACTTCAGACCGAGCAAATCCACCATTGACCAGATATTTACCTTGAGACAAAGCCTGGAAAAGACCCAAGAAATGCAGATCGACATAATCCATCTTTTCGTCGATTATAAAGCAGCCTTTGACAGCCCGCTACGTTCAAAGCTATTCCAAGCCATGTCTGAATTTGGTATCCCCGCAAAGCTCATTCGGCTCTGTAAAATGACTCTAACTTACACAAGATCTTTAGTTAAAATAGGAAAGAACCTCTCCGAAGAGTTTTGTACCAAAAGAGGTTTGAGGCAAGGAGACCGCCTTTCGTGTGATCTTTTCAACATCCTGCTAGAAAAGGTTGTACGAGAGGCAAACGTCAAAAGAAGTGGCACAATCTACACAAATATCCACATGTTACTTGCTTATGCTGATGATATGGACATCATGGGACGATCAGTAAAAGAAGTAACCGATAGCTTTATGAAGGTCGAAGGAGAATCTGCTAAAGTGGGTCTGGCGGTAAACGGCGAGAAGACCAAGCTGATGGTGTCGACTCGCAATGCGTCCATTGAGCTCGGACCAACTGTAGAAGTTGGTTCCTATAATTTTTAGGTAGTAAAAGACTTCGTCTACCTCGGCACCTCCGTAAACACAACAAACGACATCAGTTGTGAAATAAAAAGAAGAATTGTATTGGCTAATTTGGTTTAAGTAAGCAGTTTAAAAACAAAGCCACATCCCGTCAAACAAAAATAACGCTCTACAAAACACTGATACTACCCGTGCTGATGTATGGCTCCGAAGCACGGGTACTTGCGCAAGCAGATAAGGCAGTCGTTGGTGTGTTTGAGAGGAAAATTCTTCGAAAGAAGAATTTGCGTTGACGGTGAATATCGACGTCGTATGAACTACGAGCTATATAAGCTATACAAAGACATGAATATAGTTAAACGTATCGAGATGCAACGATTGCGTTGGCTAGGCCATATCATAAGAATGAGCGATGATGAACCCGCTAAAAAGGCGTATGAATACATGCCACATGGCGGTGCACGCAGAATTGGCATGCCAAAGAATAGATGGTCCAATCAAGTTGATGAAGAGATGACAAGGCGCGGTATTCCAGAAAGCGAAGCGAAAAACAGAGAGAATTGGAGATCTTTTCTTAGTAAGGTCTATGGAACAAATGTTCTGTAATGGGCCAGCTGGGTAAGTAAGTAAGTAAGTGTTGTATTTGATAGAAATCGTATCGGGGAATAAAACAACGTCTACATTTAAACCTAGTTCCGTAACAATTGGGTTCAGGAAGTGAGATTACGTAAATCTATATAAATATATGTACATATGTCTCAATAAGCGGGAGAATTCAACTTAACCATTTTTGAACTTTTATAATTACATCCCTTTAGAATAAAGGCATGGGACATGGCCGATAATAAATCCTAAACAGTATCAATTGATCCCTTACAGAAAAGAAGGGCTACAGACGAAATCTGTTGATAAATTTAAAATCCTCCTCGGTTTGACAGTGGACCAAAGACGTGAGGTAGAAAAATAATTGGGCTATTTTTGCATAAAATGACTCTAACATAGAATAACTGTATTAAACACGCTCCGATTTTGTTGGATTTTTTTTAAGGATAGGTATTATTTCGCTCTTCAAGAAAATATATATTTTTGGGGGGACAGACCCGGTTACTTCGGTTATTTTAGCCGGTTCGTGTGAATATGTGCATATTTCTCTTATAAGTGCATAAAATCATGTGTTTTTTTAGAACAGCTATATCTCAGGAATGGTTCCTTGTAGGAAAAAATTATAAAGATCAGACTTGTAGATAATTTCTCTGTCTACAATATTTACTTCAGTCACTTTTTGATTATCCGAAAACTTAAAAACCCTTAAAATTTGACCTTTAACGCCGAATAACTTTTTTGCACACATGGGATCGATGGCGACTTTTAGGACGTTGCTTCTAATGGCAATCCCTAGCTCTCCACCAAAATTCAGCTCTGTGGGAATTTTTGCTATTCAATGTCTATTTTGACCGGACTATAATAAAAGAATGAAATGAAAATACAATCGGCTTTGTCGGCAGCTATATACACCCAGTCTGATACTGTAAAATAATAGGAATGGTGAATCTATATGTCTGATGAGCAGATGCCTAATTCAGAAAATAAACAGCACTCTTGGAGTATTTGGAGTATTTTTTGGAAATGTTTGGAAGCCTCCAGTGCAAACTGATAGGCATTTGTGGGTTAGGCAAAAGGGTGATTACTTTTCGAATTTTCTCTCAAAAATAATTTCCTGTTTTTTCGAATGAATGAGCTTTTGCCTTCTAACGGCTACAAAAACGTCTCACAGTGGATGCGCCCAACGACAAAAAATCAAAAAATTCATGACATCGTCTTAAAAATTTAAAAATGAAAATAGCTTCAGAACATTCCAAGTTTTTCAAACCTCAACTTATTTTTTTCCATTTTTCGCGGTTCTAAAGGAGAAAAAGCCTCACAAGCATGACTAATTTTGAGAAAAATGTATTTAAAAATAAGAAAAAACATGGCTATATTCTAAGCGAATTTATGAAACAAAGGAGTATTATTAACGCCTTAACTTAAATTGAATCATTTAGCAAATTGCCTTAGCTTAACTTTTCTAGTTATCAAAATTCTTCTAAATTGCAAGGGTTGCCGTATATGGTTATAACATCGGTCAAAATGAAAACATTTAATATAGATATATGGATTTCCTTAAAGTTTAATTTACTTTCCAAAAACTAGCAAGATTGACCACTAGTACCAAATTCATGCCTAGCGCCTGTTGATTTTAAAACTGTATAGACTTTTTGCGGAAATTTCCCCGTACTGAGAACCAAAAATACATTATTACAAGAAATTCTGCAAAAAATGTGGTTAAATCTTATAAAGTACCAAGAAAAGGTATAGGGTGGCTGTGGTCAAAAGTGGACCGATATGACATTTCTTTATAACATGGTGTTCTGAAGTCTGAGTTCAAATTCGCTTAGAATATTTAGTTGACATCTGCCTAAATAAGTCGATATAAAAATCGTATAGGGCGTATACCAAAAAATGGACCAATACTGACAATTTTTGGCAGTGAGGTTTACTATGCATTAAAAACTCTTGGTACCAGATTACAGCAAATTCGGTTGAAAAATGTGTTGGTAACAGTAAAATACTTCAATTCAGAATGATTCATTACATGGCAACCGCACGAAATTTTGGACATAGGACCCCAATATTTTACTTGGGGTGTTTTTAGGCCACTATGACCCATTGATAACAATTTCAGTTCGATATAATATTTAGAAGAATTTTTGTCACACATTCCCATGTAAGTGCCACCACTGTACGTCTGTGCCTTTAAATAGTATTAACAAGTTAAAGAGCGCTAATTCGCAGGGCGGAACCGTTTATACCCACCACCATTAAATATTCTGAACTTATATGGAATAATTAAATTTCCTTGTGTTAGGAAAATACCAATGCCCAAAATTTTAGGTGGATAACCTTTTTGACGACTAAGAACCCCAGTAGTTAATTCGCTCAGCTACTAACTTGAAAATAGCGTAAATCGGCCGGTACCTTATATGAGGGTGTGGGTCTATGCCACATTTTGATGTAGAAGTTTGGAAGTGGATCTTATTTTGGGAGTCATTTATTTTCGATAGATAGCGCGCCCTCTAGTCATAACTTAACATAAAGGTTTTGGACCACTATGTCGGGAAGCATGGACTTGCCTACGAAAAAAAAAACATAATATCGCTGTTAACAGGACCACAAGCATCGGTATAAATTTCCAAAGGATCTTCGAACAGATCCTTAACTGTATTTAAAGAAAAAAATTTTGAATTTTTGTGCGAGAGTTACCCAAAGGAGAAGACCGATTTTTGAAGTTAAACTAAATTTGGACAAAATATTAGTACCAAATTGCTTGCTCCGATCCGTTCAAGAGATATCGCACGTAACGTTTTAGTAAAATTTTTGTAAGTTTTGTGGTGGTTTACAGGAAGGCTATAACGAAACATACCTAAATTGATAGATATGTTTTGTGACCACTGGAAACCTTAAATGTTAAATAACAGGAAGTTGGGTTGGCTATACCAATGCATAAACCTATGTTGACAATTTTTGGTGGAGAATTTTTTGACCACTTTGAATCTCAAATGGCAAGTTTCAGGCAGTTCGGTAAAAAACTGTAGGTAACATCTTCAAAATAAGTAAAACTGGGTGTACAGTTTTATGGGAGGCCTTACCAAAACATAGACCTACGTTGACAACCTTTGGTAGAGACATTTTGTGACTACTGTGATTCATATTAGCTCAATGATATGGGACCTACTGTTTATCGCCGATTCCTAAAGGCGTACCTTAAGACACCTTAAGTTTTACATGGCTGAAATAATCAGGAAATGTCGTCAACAATACTGAGGGGTATTTTGCCAACGTTGCAAAAATTTTGTGTTCACACCATTGCACCACGGTGGAACTCTATAATACATTTTGAAATTATCGCCGAAGATTGTCTTCGTGGTTCGGAATAAAAGTACCGAATTTTTTTCTCAGGCAAGCCTGTCCTGACATAATGCCCTGATAGCTTCAAATAATCAACTAAAATGGCTACGGGGTACATTAATAAACCAGGGGGGGGGGGGTGATTTCCTACTAACTTGAAAATATCGGAAATCGGCCGGTACCTTATATGAGGTTTTGGGTCTATGTCACATTTTGATGTAGAAGTTTTTCACCCATTTCCATTTTGGAAGTGGATCTTATTTTGGGAGTAATTTATTTTCGATAGATAGCGCGCCCTCTATTCATTTGGCTTGGTCATCGTATAACTTAGAGGTTTTACATGGCTGAAATAATCAGGAAATGTCGTCAACAATACTGAGGGGTATTTTGCCAACGTTGCAAAAATTTTGTGTTTCCTGGCCGGGGAATCAAACCCACGAACTACAGCGTGCAAGGCAGGTGTTCATACCATTGCACCACGGTGGAACTCTATAATACATTTTGAAATTATCGCCGAAGATTGTCTTCGTGGTTCGGAATAAAAGTACCGAATTTTTTTCTCAGGCAAGCCTGTCCTGACATAATGCCCTGATAGCTTCAAATAATCAACTAAAATGGCTACGGGGTACATTAATAAACCAGGGGGGGTGATTTCCAAATTTGCATCAAGTTCAGCTTTAGGGCACTTTTTTTAATTTATTGGTTGGTGGAGGGGTAAGCCCTCAGTTGCACTGGTTGAACGCAGAGGTATGCTGTTCAATCCCTGCGCAGAATATCAAAGTTTTCGGCAAATCCCCTCAGTGTAATGTTGGCTTACATTTACTGAGTTTACAGACAGAAAAACTTCTGCACAAGTGTTGTCATAAGACACGCCGATCGGACTCTACGATAACAAGTAAAAAAGTATCAGTCGGCTTTGCCGACAGAGATATACCCTCAGCCTGTGTATATTGAGACAATTTTTTCCCAAAATACGTATGTATTTAGGGCATTTGAACCGACAAAATTGTTGATTAGGATGAAAGATCAAAAGTTTTGCGGAGGAGATACTAAAAGGAATGGATCGACATTGACCGTTATGGAAGTGGATCTCCAGCCGCAATATATGGTGCCACAGGGGGTTTTTACACTCTTCGGGCTGTTTGCTCAAGAAGTATGGACTTGCCCCTAAAAAAACTTTTACCATCGTAAATGAGGCAGCGAATGCAAGTTGCTTCAACAAAAATCAAAGTGATTCGATATCTGGTCTTAAAGTGAACATATCCGAAATTTTGTGTGGGAGGTACCGGATAGAGTGGACAAATATAGTCCATTTTTGAACCTGATCTATATCTGGTAGATATATTAGGATGTGTAAAATATGGACCAATTCGGCCACTCCCTTCAAGAGTTACCGTACGAACAATTTTTCCGAACATTTTTGGAATTTTGTGGGGGAGGTACCTGAAGGAGTGGACCGATATGGCTTATCTTCAAACTTAAACTATGTTTGGACAAAATATTACTAAGACCATATTTTGGACCGAATCGGCAAATCCGTTCGAGAGTTATCGTGCGCTCCAACCACCTTACACGGTGTCATAGGGTTTTTTTTTCAACTTTCATGCTATTTTCACAGGAAGTATGGACTTGCCCCTGATGAAACTTGTACCGTCGTATGGAGGGCAGTGAATACAAGTTGCTAAAACAAAAACCAAAGCGATTCGAGGGATGGCCCTAAACTGAATTTTTCCGAAATTTTGTGTGGGAGGTACTCGAAGGAGTGGACCTATTGAGACCATATTGGAACCTCATATTACTCTGGTAGAAAGTTTACACTATACAAAGTATGGACCAAATCGGTCACTCCCTTCAAGAGTTATCGTGCGCACAAACTTTCCGAACATTTTCGAACTTTTGTGGGGGAGGTACCGGAAGGAGTGGACCGATGTAGCTCATCTTCGAACTTAAACTAAGTTTGGGCAAAATATTACGAAAGCCAAAATATGAACCGAATCGGTTCATCCGTTCGAGAGTTATCGTGCGCTCCAGCCAGCAGGACGGACAGACAGACAGACGGACATGGCTAGATCGACTCCAAATTGTCTGAAACACATTTCGTCCAAACATACTTGGGGTCTAAAAGCATTATTTCGATGAGGCACATTTTCATCGTACCAGAGTGTATATACCCTCCTTAGCCTAAAGGCTGAGGGTATAAAAAGTAGATTCCGTATCATTGATTAAGCGGTGTGCACTTGTTGATATGCTCGAAGTCTCCCGTGTCCCTTCGGGAATGTTGTATAAACATATGTATGTGTGTACACTTTTTTATAGCACGTCACATCTCGGATGGTGTTGAAATTTTAATTCCGGGGAGTTTTTGTAATCATGACGACTGGAGAATATATTTTGGCAAAAGCCATTACTTCCTGAACGTAAAGTGTCGATATTTTAAGGCAAACGAATTCTCCCACAATCTTTATTAAATGTTTTATGCTCCGAAAATTTATTAAGAAATCCACACATACCGATATTTTGAAGTTCTTTAAAAATGTTCCCTTACCGACCAATATTGGTACCGCAAAATTATTTGAGAAATTCGCGCTCACTGAGTTTTGTCGTAAACCCAAAAAATCTTTGAGAAATTCACTCTTAGCGACATTAATCGATGCTTCAGAAATTATTTTAATAATCTTACCGACTTTCACCGATGGTCCAAAATTCTTTGAAAAATTCAAGCTAACCAACCTTTATATATTTGATAAATCAATGGCTACAAACCATCATGGATGCTCCTAAAATTCTAGCTCCGTAACATACTAACCTTTAAACCTTGAATCACAAAAAACCTTTCCATTTAGAACACCCTAATAAATCCGAAAGAACATTAACAACATTTATACCTTCAGGATAATAATGTCTTCTTAACAGTCATGCAGTCACCTTTTAAAGCTTTGGAAAAAAACAAAGTACCACCAACACTCTTATTATTATCCTGCTCATCGGTATCATAATTTACGCTAAGATAATATCTATTTACCTTCAGACATAAGTGATTACCACAGGCCCATTCAAAGGAAAATTTATTAGAGTTACTTTATCGCTTTTCGCTTTTTTATCTGCATTTCGTGTTTTTTGTTGGCTTTTGAGCACCGAATATCCATCTTTTGCGATTCATCTTTCATGGTGGATTTATAAAGTGCGTATTCGCTTTGTGTGTTTTTGCACAACTCATCATTTTATACATTTCTGACAGAATTATTGAAGTTCATCATCATAAGAAGAGGAAGAAGAAGTAGGAAAAAAGCCTGACTGCCTTGAATTAATATTTTTGTTTGGTTTTTATGAGCTGCTGCTGCTACTGCTCTATTTCATCTAAAGTGAGTAGTAGGAAATTAATATTTTTTCTGTGTGCGTTGTTTTTTGTTTACTTTTCTTTTTTTTTGTGTTGTGGAGAATATGAAAATCTATTTCAATTTTTTTTCTACTTCTTTCAATAAACCAAAGATGCCAAAGTCAGTAGAATGGGAATACAATTGCGGCTAGAGGCGCATAACATCAACATCTTTTGTGAGAAGAAACATTATTCATTTTCTTTTTTTTTGCTTATTGTGTGTATCGCCCTAGAAGCTAAATAAATTGAGTAGGAGGTTATGTTAAGCATAGCGGCAGGTTTACAAAGACTATGATGATGGTGGTGCTGAAGAAGAAAGAAGAAATTTTTACCAAATGGCATTGATGTTGATAAATTAATTTTTCCAAAGCAACTTGAAAGAATATGTCTTAAGAAAAGTTTAAAGTTTTTCTTTTTCATATTTCTTTTTATGTTATGTTTATTCATTCATTCATACATCCATCTATTGCCGTGATGAGAGTGATGATAATGTGCAGGGGAGGCAGTGAACAAACCCCTCCATTGCTTGTTTTGTTTTCTATGAATTTAATCCTGCCCAAACCATTAACGCCTTAGCATATGCTACAAAACTTGTGAAATCATTCATTCATTCAGTTTTTTTCATATTTTCCGGTTTTTTCTTGTAAAGGATATGCGTGAGTTTACTGTTGTTGTTGCAGTTATTAATGTTATTTTAACCATAATTTTCGAGAATATCCACACTCACAGAGAAGCAAACATCTATCACGTTTTTTTAGAGGGAGGGGCTTTTGTCTGGATTCATATGACAAAAAATGTTTTTTCATAAAAAAAAATCGGCAATTAAAAACACATTAGTGAAGCGCTTTTTTCTCTTTCATGAGGCCTATTAAGTATTTTTTATTAATATGCACTTCAAGTTGTCAGAAAAAGTGGGATAATAAATTTGGATAATTTATCAATGTTTCAGCATTTTGTTGGTTGATAGACGAAGCCGAATTCGAACTTTTATATTATGAATAATGAGCAATGAAAATTGCGATAGAGCCACTTGAACTAGACATGTTACCTACAAGGAAACCCATAATTTGTATATGCTCAACTTTAGGGCTTTCATTTATACACATTGATATGGTTTTAAATCTGCCATGTGGCAAGACCAAATCTGTTTCAGTTAATCCACAATTATCGACCGTTATGGATGCTCCTAAAGTTCAACGCTTACCGACCTTTATTGATGCTCCTAAAGTTCAACGCTTACCGACCTTTATTGATGCTTCTAAAATTCTTTTAGAAATTCACGCTAAGTGGTCCATATCGATGCTCCTAAAATTCCTTTAAGAAATCCACGCATACCGACCGTTATGGATGCTCCTAAAATTCCTTTAAGAAATCAACGCATACCGACCGTTATAGATGCTCCTAAAATTCCTTTAAGAAATCCACGCATACCGACCGTTATGGATGCTCCTAAAATTCCTTTAAGAAATCCACGCATACCGACCGTTATGGACGCTCCTAAAATTCCTTTAAGAAATCCACGCATACCGACCGTTATGGATGCTCCTAAAATTCCTTTAAGAAATCCACGCATACCGACCGTTATGGATGCTCCTAAAATTCCTTTAAGAAATCCACGCATACCGACCGTTATGGATGCTCCTAAAATTCCTTTAAGAAATCCACGCATACCGACCGTTATGGATGCTCCTAAAATTCCTTTAAGAAATCCACGCATACCGACCGTTATGGATGCTCCTAAAATTCCTTTAAGAAATCCACGCATACCGACCGTTATGGATGCTCCTAAAATTCCTTTAAGAAATCCACGCATACCGACCGTTATGGATGCTCCTAAAATTCCTTTAAGAAATCCACGCATACCGACCGTTATGGATGCTCCTAAAATTCCTTTAAGAAATCCACGCATACCGACCGTTATGGATGCTCCTAAAATTCCTTTAAGAAATCCACGCATACCGACCGTTATGGATGCTCCTAAAATTTCTTTAAGAAATCCACGCATACCGACCGTTATGGATGCTCCTAAAATACCTTTAAGAAATCCACGCATACCGACCGTTATGGATGCATCCTCTATCGATTCTGCTAAAATTCTTTAGGAAATCCACGCTTACTGACCTTTATCGATGCTCTTAAAATTCTTTAAAAAATTCACAATTAGGAACCTTTACCGTTGCTCCGAAAATTCTTTAGGAAATCCACGCTTACTGACCTTTATCGATGCTCTTAAAATTCTTTAAGAAATTCGCACATACCGATCTTTATCGTTGCTTCTAAAATTCTTTAGGAAATCCACGCTTACTGACCTGTACCGATGCTTTTTAAATTTTTAAGAAATTCCCGCATACCGACCTGTATCGTTGCTTCTGAAATTCTTTAGGAAATTCGCGCTTACTGACCTTTATCGATGCTCCTAAAATTCTTTAAGAAATCCACGCTTACTGACCTTTATCGATGCTCCTAAAATTCTTTAAGAAATTCCCACAAACCGACCTTTATCGTTGCTTCTGAAATTCTTTAGGAAATCCACGCTTACTGACCTTTATCGATGCTCTTAAAATTCTTTAAGAAATTCCCGCATACCGACCTTTATCGTTGCTTCTGAAATTCTTTAGGAAATCCATGCTTGCTGACCTTTATCGATGTTCTTAAAATTCTTTAAGAAAACCCTGCTCTCCGACCTTTATCGATGGTTCTAAAATTCTTTAAGAAATCCACGCTTACCAACCTTTATCGATGTTCCTAAAATTCTTTAAAAAAATCGCGATTAACGACCTTAATCGGTGCTCCTAAAGTTCTTCAAGAAATCCTCGCTTACCAACCTTCATCGATGTTCCTAAAATTCTTTAATAAACCCGTGCTTAACGACCTTAATCGATGCTCCTAAAATTCTTTAAGAAATCCACGCAGAGAGACATTTATCGATGTTTCTAAAATTCTTTAAGAAATGCACGCTGAGCAACCTTTACCGATGCTTCTAAAATTCTTTAAGAAATTCATGCTGAGCGACTTTTATCGATGCTTCTAAAATTCTTTAATAAATCCACGCTGAGCGGCCTTTATCGATGCTCGCAGCAGATGCTCTTCTTCTCTCGCTTCTACACACTAGTCTAAGGCAGGTTAAGTCATAATGTAATATTTAGTTATTAAGAACATTTTTTAATTTTAATGAAACAGTGCATAGAATTTTCTGCTTAAGCATTCGAACTAGATCGACGTAGTTTCTATTAGGAATACTAGATCCCGGTTTTATCAGTTTCTGAGTTCCACGTTCGTAAGGCTCTTGATAAGTCAAGCGCCACCATCACTATTCTATCACACGACTTGCTCTGGTTGAGTCCTCGACTAATATCTGTGGAGATATCGTGTTGTCGTGCTGTGTTGCTTACGGAACCCATGCTGCTGATCGGCAAGTGGATAGCTATTTTTTGGCGCTGAGGAAGAATAAAACCTAAAGGGTCATTGCTACGGGCGACAATAGCGAAATCGGTATGTACGATTCACCTTTGCTGACATCTTTAGCTCGGTTCAGTAGCTGGACCACTCTGTCCATTTTCCCGACTTTGGGAAGGATGTGGGTGGCTATGACAAGTTGAGAACTTTAGTGAGATACTCGACTCCCCTGCACATCCAGCTGTTTCAGCATTACCATGGATATTCCACCAGGGCTCAACGCTTTGTGTGATTTAACGTTCCCTAGCACATTCGCAACATCATCTATTGTAAATTGTGGTGGTTCATCCTCGTCGGGAAAATATATAATGCAACGTAGAACTATTTTCTTCGCCCTAATAAGCATAATCGTGTTGATGACAACCGAATTGTTGCTGGCGGCTCGATGGTGATCGGGTTGATATGATCAGATCGGTGGTGATCGGACTGATATAATTGTCTCGATGGTGATCGGGTTGATATGATCGGATCCGTGGTGATCGGGCTGATATAATCGGTTCCATGACTATCGGGATGTTGATGTTGATCGGGTCGGAGGTAAAAGGGTGTGTGGCTCGGGCCTGATGTATTAGAATTCAGTCGGCTCGGTGCTGTTTAGCTCGACTCTAAAGTATTCTGATGCTGTGATCGGCTGGATATGATCGACTCGATGGTGATCGGGCTGATATACTCGGCTCGATGGCATTCGGGGTGTTGATATCGAGTCGGAGGTAATAGGGTGTGTGGCTGGGCCATGATGTATTGGGATGCAGTAGCTTGACTCTGGAGTATTCGGATGCTGTCGGCTCGGAGATAATTGGGTCTAAGCGAGAAAATTAATATAATTAGGTGTGTTGGTCGGATCTGGAATATGCGAATGCTGTCCAAATATAATACGGTTAGTGGGAGCTGAACTTATGAGCGTTCAGCTGGCTGTAAGTTTGGAGCTTGCCGAAAGCAGGGAACACACAAGTGGTTGGAGCTTGCTAAGAGGTTGGAATATGCTAAGTTATGTGAGCTTGCTAAAGCTGGAGCATGGTAAGCGCAGGGAGATTGCTAGAGCTTTGAACGTACTGAGAATATGGAGTTTTGAGCTTGCTAAGAGCGTGGAGCATTCTATGCGCAATATTGAAGTATTGACTGATTTGTACCAGTTACCGAGACTGCGGACGAGGCACACGAATATTTAACTGGTACTCTCTCGGCGGTATTAGACCACATTGGTGAGAAAAATCAGAATATATATTTGAGCAGCAAACGAAGTGAATGATAAGCTCTACGACGGATGAACAATTTTTAGTGTAGGAAATATTGGTTGTATTGGCGGTATTAAATAGGGACATTAATACGTGATGGATATTACTGCGGTTCGAAGGAGATGTAAGAACGTTGCTGTTACAAAAGAGATGCAAAGTCTTCCACCAGATATCTAACGATATCTCTGTGGTCTAGTCTGACACAGACCCTGAGCATGGCTTCCTATGTTTTGAACAATGTATTTTCAAAACTGAACACCAGCAGCCGCGAGCAGGCTATACCTCCAAAGAACACAGATGGCGGAGCCGAAACACACAACAGCGATTCTCGGCCCGGAGAACATGTAAGACTCACTCTGAGGAAGAAGGCAAACATGGATCTATATAATTGTTCCACAAACATCCCATAAGGGACAAGAGAGACTTCTCTCATATCAATGGATCTAAAGGGACAAATAAAAAGGAGGTCTTCAGTAGATCTGTTGATGGAAGACCAAAACGTCGTCTCACAGAAGACCAAACGGGTTTCCGGATGAGGAGGTTTTCTCAATGAGAAGTGAAAGGTAATTTCTTTATTTAAAAATTTTGCCTTTTTTGGGCGAAGATAATTTTTAAATGGTTTTATTTAGCTTACCCCGTTTGTTTTTTTATTTATTTATTATTTATTCTTGGGTCAAATTTAGTAATTCAAATTTCACCCTCTTCCTGTCAACCGATTAATCTGAAATTTTGTATACACTTTGGATTTTGGTGACAATACAATTATATTTATTCATTATCTTTATAAATTCAAGATGGCGGCCGCTACAAAATGGCGGATAACGTAGGTTTTATCAATCCCATCAATATGGGTATCAAATGAAAGGGCTCAACAAGCAGAATACAATATACTATAAAAAATTTAAATCCAAGATGGCGGCCGCTACAAAATGGCGGATAACGTAGGTTTTATCAATCCCATCAATATGGGTATCAAATGAAAGGGCTCAACAAGCAGAATACAATATACTATAAAAAATTTAAATCCAAGACGGCGGCCGCTACAAAATTGCGGATAACGTAGGTTTTATCACTCCCATCAGTATGGGTGTCAAATGAAAGTGCTCAACCAGTAGAATACAAAGTACTATATAAAATTAAAATCTAAGATGACGGCCTCTAAAAATGGCGGATAACTTAGGTTTTATCAATCCCCTCAAAATGGGTATTAAATGAAAGGTCTCAACAAGTAGAATACAATTTACTATGAAAAATTGAAATCTAAGATGGCCGCCGCTACCAAATGGCTGATAACAATTTTTAATCAATCCCACCAATATGGGTATCAAATAAAAGGGCTTGACAAGAAGAATACAGTGCACTATACAGGACATCTTATACACGCGAAAGCCATACAGTTTCCAGCTAAGTACAATTACGGGACGGCTGAAAGCAGAATGTTGCCTTTAATACTATCATGGGCTTCTACTATACATAAAATGCAGGGCAGCACTGTGGATCACGCAGTCGTATACTTAGGTGCGAAACTGTTTGAAGAAGGTCAAGCCTACGTGGCTCTTAGTAGAGTAAGATCTTTGCAGGGACTACGTATAGAGGAGTTGGACTGCAATAAACTAACGGGCAAGAAACCTTGCAATAATGAAGCACTAAACGAATTAAACAGAATGCGAAATAAACACTAAAAACTAGAAAATAAAAATAGATAAAAAACTTTTTAAGTTAAACGGTTTTATGTTAAACATACATTGCAATGTTTAAGATAAAGGTACTAAAAACCAAAAAATAATAAAATAGATACAGTCGTGGGAATTATAAACATATGCATAGACTAGACTAAAATAAAACCATGGGGCACGTCAATTGTCTACAAATTATCGACTTAATGTGCGATAGAAGAATCGTTTAATTCGTCGTTAGGCAGTTGGCCCGCAGACGGTGAGGAAATTACTTACTATTTCTTGCTCATGGAAATTCCAATAGTTATACACTCCATGTAAATAAAAGAGATGTTTCAACTAGTTTATCGTTGGACATTCACACTGCTGCCTGGCGAGGAAGCGTTTCACTGCTCGTAGTTTGTCTTTAATCGACAAAGTACTACTCGCTAACCACTATGAAACCCTAAAACTCGCTTATAATCGAGCTTGCTAGCTTGTTTCCTCATTCTAGCCCTACTTATCACACGCCCATCGTTGTCGGTTGAACAACTGCCTAATTATAGTGTAACATTACAAAACAAACATTTTAATCAACGATTGTAGACAATTGACGTGCCCCACGGTTTTATTTTAGTCTAGTCTATGCATATGTTTATAATTCCCACGACTGTATCTATTTTATTATTTTTTGGTTTTTAGTACCTTTATCTTAAACATTGCAATGTATGTTTAACATAAAACCGTTTAACTTAAAAAGTTTTTTATCTATTTTTATTTTTATTAATTTTTTAATTTATTAATCGAACTTTATGATCTATAATGCAAGTGAAAAAGGAAAGCTGACGATTCGAACCCACACACCCACCACTATGTGACATGCATGTTTCGCCTTCGGTAAAGGCTCCTCAGACATATCGGATGTGGAGCGGCTTCGCTGTCCTCGAACTTTTCTTCTTTCAAATGCATTTTTTGTTTTTTTTACAACAACAATGAGGATTTTCCCATTTAGTTGTGCTTTCATGACAAACGCTTAGCGCTGTCTTTGAAAGTTAAGAGTTTGGCTCTGAACACTAACACGCCGTAACAACACTTTTTTCCTGCGTTTTTCAAGGACGTGTGTTCAAACCACAGCATGGCTCAGCTGATTTTATTTATTTAAAAATTTTGCCTTTTTTAGGCGAAGATAATTTTTTTTATTAATTTTTTAATCCATTATTCGAACTTTATGATCTATAATGCAAGTGAAAAAGGAAAGCCGACGATTCGAACTCACACACCCAACACTATGTGACATGCATGTTTTGCCTTCGGTAAAAGCTCCTCAGACATATTGGATGTGGAGCGGCTTCGCTGTCCTCGAACTTTTCTTCTCTCAAATGCATTTTTTTGTTTTGTTTTTTCAGCAACAATGAGGATTTTCCCATTTAGTTGTGCTTTCATGACAAACGCTTAGCGCTGTCTTTGAAAGTTATGAGTTTGGCTCTGAACGCTAACACGCCGTGACAACACTTTTTCCTGTGTTTTTCAAGGACGTGGGTTCATTTTCATTTAAGATAAAATTATGTCATCTCATAGAAAACGCCATTAGGTCTACGCATAGAAGATCATTAGATATTCTCTGAGAAGACCATTAGATCATCTCATTGAAGACATTTTGGTCTTCTTTAAAATACCATTTGGTCAGGGGTAAGCACGCTTATGTGCGTACTCTTCGTTTTTTGTGAACCATAAAAAATTAAAAGTTTATGCAATTTTTTATTTATATTTTTTTAATAATTTGCATTTTGGACGATTGTAAACAACATTAATGTTTAAAAAATCTTGAAATAAGTAATGAAACATCAAGAAAAATTAAATATGAATTCTCCCTTAAATTTGCCTCTCTCTCGATTTTGCTCAGCTCTGCATTTGGTCTTCTCATAGAAGATCATTAAGTTTTCTCACAAGAGATATTAGGTCTTCCGATAGAAAAATACTACGAAAAGAAGAAATTTTTACCAAATGGCATTGATGTTGATAAATTAATTTTTCCAAAGCAACTTGAAAGAATATGTCTTAAGAAAAGTTTAAAGTTTTTCTTTTTCATATTTCTTTTTATGTTATGTTTATTCATTCATTCATACATCCATCTATTGCCGTGATGAGAGTGATGATAATGTGCAGGGGAGGCAGTGAACAAACCCCTCCATTGCTTGTTTTGTTTTCTATGAATTTAATCCTGCCCAAACCATTAACGCCTTAGCATATGCTACAAAACTTGTGAAATCATTCATTCATTCAGTTTTTTTCATATTTTCCGGTTTTTTCTTGTAAAGGATATGCGTGAGTTTACTGTTGTTGTTGCAGTTATTAATGTTATTTTAACCATAATTTTCGAGAATATCCACACTCACAGAGAAGCAAACATCTATCACGTTTTTTTAGAGGGAGGGGCTTTTGTCTGGATTCATATGACAAAAAATGTTTTTTCATAAAAAAAAATCGGCAATTAAAAACACATTAGTGAAGCGCTTTTTTCTCTTTCATGAGGCCTATTAAGTATTTTTTATTAATATGCACTTCAAGTTGTCAGAAAAAGTGGGATAATAAATTTGGATAATTTATCAATGTTTCAGCATTTTGTTGGTTGATAGACGAAGCCGAATTCGAACTTTTATATTATGAATAATGAGCAATGAAAATTGCGATAGAGCCACTTGAACTAGACATGTTACCTACAAGGAAACCCATAATTTGTATATGCTCAACTTTAGGGCTTTCATTTATACACATTGATATGGTTTTAAATCTGCCATGTGGCAAGACCAAATCTGTTTCAGTTAATCCACAATTATCGACCGTTATGGATGCTCCTAAAGTTCAACGCTTACCGACCTTTATTGATGCTCCTAAAGTTCAACGCTTACCGACCTTTATTGATGCTTCTAAAATTCTTTTAGAAATTCACGCTAAGTGGTCCATATCGATGCTCCTAAAATTCCTTTAAGAAATCCACGCATACCGACCGTTATGGATGCTCCTAAAATTCCTTTAAGAAATCAACGCATACCGACCGTTATAGATGCTCCTAAAATTCCTTTAAGAAATCCACGCATACCGACCGTTATGGATGCTCCTAAAATTCCTTTAAGAAATCCACGCATACCGACCGTTATGGACGCTCCTAAAATTCCTTTAAGAAATCCACGCATACCGACCGTTATGGATGCTCCTAAAATTCCTTTAAGAAATCCACGCATACCGACCGTTATGGATGCTCCTAAAATTCCTTTAAGAAATCCACGCATACCGACCGTTATGGATGCTCCTAAAATTCCTTTAAGAAATCCACGCATACCGACCGTTATGGATGCTCCTAAAATTCCTTTAAGAAATCCACGCATACCGACCGTTATGGATGCTCCTAAAATTCCTTTAAGAAATCCACGCATACCGACCGTTATGGATGCTCCTAAAATTCCTTTAAGAAATCCACGCATACCGACCGTTATGGATGCTCCTAAAATTTCTTTAAGAAATCCACGCATACCGACCGTTATGGATGCTCCTAAAATACCTTTAAGAAATCCACGCATACCGACCGTTATGGATGCATCCTCTATCGATTCTGCTAAAATTCTTTAGGAAATCCACGCTTACTGACCTTTATCGATGCTCTTAAAATTCTTTAAAAAATTCACAATTAGGAACCTTTACCGTTGCTCCGAAAATTCTTTAGGAAATCCACGCTTACTGACCTTTATCGATGCTCTTAAAATTCTTTAAGAAATTCGCACATACCGATCTTTATCGTTGCTTCTAAAATTCTTTAGGAAATCCACGCTTACTGACCTGTACCGATGCTTTTTAAATTTTTAAGAAATTCCCGCATACCGACCTGTATCGTTGCTTCTGAAATTCTTTAGGAAATTCGCGCTTACTGACCTTTATCGATGCTCCTAAAATTCTTTAAGAAATCCACGCTTACTGACCTTTATCGATGCTCCTAAAATTCTTTAAGAAATTCCCACAAACCGACCTTTATCGTTGCTTCTGAAATTCTTTAGGAAATCCACGCTTACTGACCTTTATCGATGCTCTTAAAATTCTTTAAGAAATTCCCGCATACCGACCTTTATCGTTGCTTCTGAAATTCTTTAGGAAATCCATGCTTGCTGACCTTTATCGATGTTCTTAAAATTCTTTAAGAAAACCCTGCTCTCCGACCTTTATCGATGGTTCTAAAATTCTTTAAGAAATCCACGCTTACCAACCTTTATCGATGTTCCTAAAATTCTTTAAAAAAATCGCGATTAACGACCTTAATCGGTGCTCCTAAAGTTCTTCAAGAAATCCTCGCTTACCAACCTTCATCGATGTTCCTAAAATTCTTTAATAAACCCGTGCTTAACGACCTTAATCGATGCTCCTAAAATTCTTTAAGAAATCCACGCAGAGAGACATTTATCGATGTTTCTAAAATTCTTTAAGAAATGCACGCTGAGCAACCTTTACCGATGCTTCTAAAATTCTTTAAGAAATTCATGCTGAGCGACTTTTATCGATGCTTCTAAAATTCTTTAATAAATCCACGCTGAGCGGCCTTTATCGATGCTCGCAGCAGATGCTCTTCTTCTCTCGCTTCTACACACTAGTCTAAGGCAGGTTAAGTCATAATGTAATATTTAGTTATTAAGAACATTTTTTAATTTTAATGAAACAGTGCATAGAATTTTCTGCTTAAGCATTCGAACTAGATCGACGTAGTTTCTATTAGGAATACTAGATCCCGGTTTTATCAGTTTCTGAGTTCCACGTTCGTAAGGCTCTTGATAAGTCAAGCGCCACCATCACTATTCTATCACACGACTTGCTCTGGTTGAGTCCTCGACTAATATCTGTGGAGATATCGTGTTGTCGTGCTGTGTTGCTTACGGAACCCATGCTGCTGATCGGCAAGTGGATAGCTATTTTTTGGCGCTGAGGAAGAATAAAACCTAAAGGGTCATTGCTACGGGCGACAATAGCGAAATCGGTATGTACGATTCACCTTTGCTGACATCTTTAGCTCGGTTCAGTAGCTGGACCACTCTGTCCATTTTCCCGACTTTGGGAAGGATGTGGGTGGCTATGACAAGTTGAGAACTTTAGTGAGATACTCGACTCCCCTGCACATCCAGCTGTTTCAGCATTACCATGGATATTCCACCAGGGCTCAACGCTTTGTGTGATTTAACGTTCCCTAGCACATTCGCAACATCATCTATTGTAAATTGTGGTGGTTCATCCTCGTCGGGAAAATATATAATGCAACGTAGAACTATTTTCTTCGCCCTAATAAGCATAATCGTGTTGATGACAACCGAATTGTTGCTGGCGGCTCGATGGTGATCGGGTTGATATGATCAGATCGGTGGTGATCGGACTGATATAATTGTCTCGATGGTGATCGGGTTGATATGATCGGATCCGTGGTGATCGGGCTGATATAATCGGTTCCATGACTATCGGGATGTTGATGTTGATCGGGTCGGAGGTAAAAGGGTGTGTGGCTCGGGCCTGATGTATTAGAATTCAGTCGGCTCGGTGCTGTTTAGCTCGACTCTAAAGTATTCTGATGCTGTGATCGGCTGGATATGATCGACTCGATGGTGATCGGGCTGATATACTCGGCTCGATGGCATTCGGGGTGTTGATATCGAGTCGGAGGTAATAGGGTGTGTGGCTGGGCCATGATGTATTGGGATGCAGTAGCTTGACTCTGGAGTATTCGGATGCTGTCGGCTCGGAGATAATTGGGTCTAAGCGAGAAAATTAATATAATTAGGTGTGTTGGTCGGATCTGGAATATGCGAATGCTGTCCAAATATAATACGGTTAGTGGGAGCTGAACTTATGAGCGTTCAGCTGGCTGTAAGTTTGGAGCTTGCCGAAAGCAGGGAACACACAAGTGGTTGGAGCTTGCTAAGAGGTTGGAATATGCTAAGTTATGTGAGCTTGCTAAAGCTGGAGCATGGTAAGCGCAGGGAGATTGCTAGAGCTTTGAACGTACTGAGAATATGGAGTTTTGAGCTTGCTAAGAGCGTGGAGCATTCTATGCGCAATATTGAAGTATTGACTGATTTGTACCAGTTACCGAGACTGCGGACGAGGCACACGAATATTTAACTGGTACTCTCTCGGCGGTATTAGACCACATTGGTGAGAAAAATCAGAATATATATTTGAGCAGCAAACGAAGTGAATGATAAGCTCTACGACGGATGAACAATTTTTAGTGTAGGAAATATTGGTTGTATTGGCGGTATTAAATAGGGACATTAATACGTGATGGATATTACTGCGGTTCGAAGGAGATGTAAGAACGTTGCTGTTACAAAAGAGATGCAAAGTCTTCCACCAGATATCTAACGATATCTCTGTGGTCTAGTCTGACACAGACCCTGAGCATGGCTTCCTATGTTTTGAACAATGTATTTTCAAAACTGAACACCAGCAGCCGCGAGCAGGCTATACCTCCAAAGAACACAGATGGCGGAGCCGAAACACACAACAGCGATTCTCGGCCCGGAGAACATGTAAGACTCACTCTGAGGAAGAAGGCAAACATGGATCTATATAATTGTTCCACAAACATCCCATAAGGGACAAGAGAGACTTCTCTCATATCAATGGATCTAAAGGGACAAATAAAAAGGAGGTCTTCAGTAGATCTGTTGATGGAAGACCAAAACGTCGTCTCACAGAAGACCAAACGGGTTTCCGGATGAGGAGGTTTTCTCAATGAGAAGTGAAAGGTAATTTCTTTATTTAAAAATTTTGCCTTTTTTGGGCGAAGATAATTTTTAAATGGTTTTATTTAGCTTACCCCGTTTGTTTTTTTATTTATTTATTATTTATTCTTGGGTCAAATTTAGTAATTCAAATTTCACCCTCTTCCTGTCAACCGATTAATCTGAAATTTTGTATACACTTTGGATTTTGGTGACAATACAATTATATTTATTCATTATCTTTATAAATTCAAGATGGCGGCCGCTACAAAATGGCGGATAACGTAGGTTTTATCAATCCCATCAATATGGGTATCAAATGAAAGGGCTCAACAAGCAGAATACAATATACTATAAAAAATTTAAATCCAAGATGGCGGCCGCTACAAAATGGCGGATAACGTAGGTTTTATCAATCCCATCAATATGGGTATCAAATGAAAGGGCTCAACAAGCAGAATACAATATACTATAAAAAATTTAAATCCAAGACGGCGGCCGCTACAAAATTGCGGATAACGTAGGTTTTATCACTCCCATCAGTATGGGTGTCAAATGAAAGTGCTCAACCAGTAGAATACAAAGTACTATATAAAATTAAAATCTAAGATGACGGCCTCTAAAAATGGCGGATAACTTAGGTTTTATCAATCCCCTCAAAATGGGTATTAAATGAAAGGTCTCAACAAGTAGAATACAATTTACTATGAAAAATTGAAATCTAAGATGGCCGCCGCTACCAAATGGCTGATAACAATTTTTAATCAATCCCACCAATATGGGTATCAAATAAAAGGGCTTGACAAGAAGAATACAGTGCACTATACAGGACATCTTATACACGCGAAAGCCATACAGTTTCCAGCTAAGTACAATTACGGGACGGCTGAAAGCAGAATGTTGCCTTTAATACTATCATGGGCTTCTACTATACATAAAATGCAGGGCAGCACTGTGGATCACGCAGTCGTATACTTAGGTGCGAAACTGTTTGAAGAAGGTCAAGCCTACGTGGCTCTTAGTAGAGTAAGATCTTTGCAGGGACTACGTATAGAGGAGTTGGACTGCAATAAACTAACGGGCAAGAAACCTTGCAATAATGAAGCACTAAACGAATTAAACAGAATGCGAAATAAACACTAAAAACTAGAAAATAAAAATAGATAAAAAACTTTTTAAGTTAAACGGTTTTATGTTAAACATACATTGCAATGTTTAAGATAAAGGTACTAAAAACCAAAAAATAATAAAATAGATACAGTCGTGGGAATTATAAACATATGCATAGACTAGACTAAAATAAAACCATGGGGCACGTCAATTGTCTACAAATTATCGACTTAATGTGCGATAGAAGAATCGTTTAATTCGTCGTTAGGCAGTTGGCCCGCAGACGGTGAGGAAATTACTTACTATTTCTTGCTCATGGAAATTCCAATAGTTATACACTCCATGTAAATAAAAGAGATGTTTCAACTAGTTTATCGTTGGACATTCACACTGCTGCCTGGCGAGGAAGCGTTTCACTGCTCGTAGTTTGTCTTTAATCGACAAAGTACTACTCGCTAACCACTATGAAACCCTAAAACTCGCTTATAATCGAGCTTGCTAGCTTGTTTCCTCATTCTAGCCCTACTTATCACACGCCCATCGTTGTCGGTTGAACAACTGCCTAATTATAGTGTAACATTACAAAACAAACATTTTAATCAACGATTGTAGACAATTGACGTGCCCCACGGTTTTATTTTAGTCTAGTCTATGCATATGTTTATAATTCCCACGACTGTATCTATTTTATTATTTTTTGGTTTTTAGTACCTTTATCTTAAACATTGCAATGTATGTTTAACATAAAACCGTTTAACTTAAAAAGTTTTTTATCTATTTTTATTTTTATTAATTTTTTAATTTATTAATCGAACTTTATGATCTATAATGCAAGTGAAAAAGGAAAGCTGACGATTCGAACCCACACACCCACCACTATGTGACATGCATGTTTCGCCTTCGGTAAAGGCTCCTCAGACATATCGGATGTGGAGCGGCTTCGCTGTCCTCGAACTTTTCTTCTTTCAAATGCATTTTTTGTTTTTTTTTACAACAACAATGAGGATTTTCCCATTTAGTTGTGCTTTCATGACAAACGCTTAGCGCTGTCTTTGAAAGTTAAGAGTTTGGCTCTGAACACTAACACGCCGTAACAACACTTTTTTCCTGCGTTTTTCAAGGACGTGTGTTCAAACCACAGCATGGCTCAGCTGATTTTATTTATTTAAAAATTTTGCCTTTTTTAGGCGAAGATAATTTTTTTTATTAATTTTTTAATCCATTATTCGAACTTTATGATCTATAATGCAAGTGAAAAAGGAAAGCCGACGATTCGAACTCACACACCCAACACTATGTGACATGCATGTTTTGCCTTCGGTAAAAGCTCCTCAGACATATTGGATGTGGAGCGGCTTCGCTGTCCTCGAACTTTTCTTCTCTCAAATGCATTTTTTTGTTTTGTTTTTTCAGCAACAATGAGGATTTTCCCATTTAGTTGTGCTTTCATGACAAACGCTTAGCGCTGTCTTTGAAAGTTATGAGTTTGGCTCTGAACGCTAACACGCCGTGACAACACTTTTTCCTGTGTTTTTCAAGGACGTGGGTTCATTTTCATTTAAGATAAAATTATGTCATCTCATAGAAAACGCCATTAGGTCTACGCATAGAAGATCATTAGATATTCTCTGAGAAGACCATTAGATCATCTCATTGAAGACATTTTGGTCTTCTTTAAAATACCATTTGGTCAGGGGTAAGCACGCTTATGTGCGTACTCTTCGTTTTTTGTGAACCATAAAAAATTAAAAGTTTATGCAATTTTTTATTTATATTTTTTTAATAATTTGCATTTTGGACGATTGTAAACAACATTAATGTTTAAAAAATCTTGAAATAAGTAATGAAACATCAAGAAAAATTAAATATGAATTCTCCCTTAAATTTGCCTCTCTCTCGATTTTGCTCAGCTCTGCATTTGGTCTTCTCATAGAAGATCATTAAGTTTTCTCACAAGAGATATTAGGTCTTCCGATAGAAAAATACTACGTTTTCCAGTAGAAGACCATTAGGCCTTCTCTTAGAAGACGATAAGTCCTTCCAATAGAAGACCAATAGGTCTTTCCATAGAAAACCATTAGGTCATCCCATAGAAGACCAATAGGTGATCTCGTAAAGGACCAATAGGTCACATCGTAGAAGATCATTAGGTCTTCTCATAAAAAAACCATTATGTGTTCTCGTACAGTAATATTAGCTCTTATCATAGAAGACCAATTCTCATAGAATACCAGTTGGCCTTCTCATAGAAGGCCAATACGTTTCTTTAATTGGAGACCAACAGTTCTCCTTCTAGAAGACACATAGACCAAAATATCTGCTTATAGTAGGATTCCTCATTCTCATGAATATCAGGTCTTTATATAGAAAATAATAAGAGCGTTTTGTGGAAAGCCTTCTTATAAAAGATTCATAGTTCCTCTAATAGCATATAATTAGGTCTTCATTTTGTCTTCTCATAATAAACAAAAAAAAACCTTATTGAAGCTGACAAAAATTTCCTCGAAAAAACTGCTTATATTGTGAAAAGTAACAACCTTCCTCAACATATAAAATCTTGCTGACATCTTTCTCATTTGATTTGGGTTGAAAGAGTAACGGAACACAAATGTTGGCGGTTAAAATATTGAAAGAAATGTGGTATCATACCGCCATTCACAATGTTTCAAACTCCGACTTTCTTAACGCTCTTTTTTATTCCACTCAAGGACTAATGTCACTGAACAAATACGTTAACGCAAATTTGTGTTGAAATCTTTAAAGAACATTAATCAAATGTTTCCTAAGCGTTTTTATTCAAACGACACCCTCCGATTTGTGTGTGTGTGTGTCGGAAATTTAACAAGTGATGAGTTTTGCTGAAATATGTATGCGTAGGTGTTATACACAAAAACGCATACATGTGTGAGTTTATGTGTGTGCTGTTACATATTTTGTCTTTTTGGAATATTTTAGCAAAAGATTGTTGAAAATTTCCTTCTGTCACTTTTTCGTTCACACACATTTCACATTGTATTAGCATAAACTTATATAGTCACTTAGTTTGTTCATGCATATGCTTTAACGCTTAACACTTTTAGATGTAGACTTTGAAAAACATTGACATAGTACATATACACATACATATATATGTACGAGTATGTATGTATGTGTGTATGTAGATCCATACAAAGTGAAACGCCAATCAGTTATCCAATCCAAGCATTACCATCTTCATGGAATCTCTGTTGAACTGGTTAACGACGTTCATTTGAATGTCAAACCGCAACAATTTAGTTTTGAATTTTCTTCAACACTAACAATTGTTTGGTAGGGGAGATGGGGAGAGGTTTCCTTCCTCTGCAACACAAACGGCAATGGAGAAGAGTTTATATTTTTGTGAATTTGTGTGAAAATTTGATGATTAACAGTGTAGGTAAATTTAATAGGTTGTGTTTCTATATTTGGAAGAAGTATGGAAGCTCTTCTCTAATAAGGTCAAAATGTCATTCAAAACGAACCTAATTAGTACTTTTATAGAACTCCACTGTTTTCCTATTCCAAACCTAAGAAAACAAAAAATTATTCCAAAGCGGGACATATGTCCTTATTACCGATGGCACCATGATTCTTACAGACAAATACCACAATTCTTACCAATGATTCTAAGGTGGGAAATGGAAAAAAATTTTGACGTCTCTTACGAATGTCCAGATATTTGCGCGGTTGGAATATTTCCATCGGGTAGGCTGGTTCCCTAATGAATAGGACAAGTGACAAAAAAGGATTCAGAGCCATTGTAATATTAGAGGAAATACATATTGTGGCTTGAATATTTCGTACACTGTTTCGTGATATTCCCAAATGTCAATGTCTCTCTTCATCACTTAAATATATTTATGTGCACACTTATCTTAAACATACACACTAGGGTTATAACTTTTTGAACTTTTTTGCAAATATCAAAAATACCACCACATAGCCGTGTAGAGCATGGAAAACTATTATGAAATACGGCGTCAATTTTTCTCTATCGCAAAAAAAGTTTCCGCACCAAATGCATTGAAGTTCAGTAATGCATTTTTTAATTTTAGCTGTTATGACAAACATATTTTCTTTTAATTAAAATTTTTATTTTTTTGTAATCTAATTTAAAATCATTATCAAAGCGTTCTGGACCAATTTGTTCTCAAATCGCGCCATGTCGGAGCATTTTAGGAATTTTTGACACTATTGCAATTTTTGTTTTTTCTTTATAAACTCGCGAATTTTATGTTTATATTTATTGTACCTATTGGACAAGAGAATATGGTATCATTTGCAACAAATTCGCGAAAGTTACAGAGAGTTTTTAATGACTTTGCCTGTGAGAATCGTATTTTTTTCTATGAATATTTATTCAAACAAAGCAAATTTAAAATTATAAGTAGAAAAAATATCAAAAGGGTTTTAGTAATTACAGTCAGCGCGGAAACTTTTTTCACCGAATCGATCTGAGAAACGCGTTTTCATTATTAGGACAAAATTCCCCACGTGGTACTGGTGTTGTATTTTTGTAAAAAACATATACGATTCTCACAGGCAAAGTCAACAAAAACAGCCTGTAACTTTCGCGACTTCGTTGCAAATGACCCCATATTCTTTTGTCCAGTAGGTACAAAAAATATAAACATAAAATTCACGAGTTTATAAAGAAAAAGCAAAAATTGCAATAGTATCAAAAGTTCCTAATATGCTCCGAAATGGCGCGATTTGAGAACAAATTGGTCCAGAACGCTTTGATAATGATTTTAAATTAGATTACAAAAAAATAAAAATTTTAATTAAAAGCAAATATGTTGTCATAACAGCTAAAATTAAAAAATGCATTACTGAACTTCAATGCATTTGGTGCGGAAACTTTTTTCGCGATAGAGAAAAATTGACGCTGTATTTCATAATAGTTTTCCATGCTCTACACGGCTATGTGGTGGTATTTTTTTGGTTATAGCCCTAATACACACACTCAAACGAACAGACTTACACCTACATGTGTGCCTCAGTACCCTCAGATGTATGTATGTTAACTTATAACAAAGTGACAAAATGCTTACCTTGGCGGTGGATCCGCTTGAATTTCACACGCAACTTCGACAGTTTCATCCTTTGAGGCTCCAATTAAGATGACACGATCTAAATGTTTGCAAATTGGTGTATCTGCAAAGAAGAAGACATTAAATGAGAAATATATGTAAATAGTTATGTACATAATGTGTGTATTTATGTGTATATACCATTAATATACATATATAAATTTATATATATGTAGCTAGAACATAGAACATATACTTGGAAGATTTTATTGCTCAAGTATATGGAAGATATATAACCAAAGGAATTTCATTTCATCCTTCCTCATTATGACAGCAAATAAAGTTGCACATGTTTGAGCATAAGTATGTGTGTGTCTTTTGGCAATTGAGGTGAAGTTGGAATGCCTTGTGGAATATATGACGACAAGTAGTTCATTTGGAATATTTAACATAATTGTTGTATGTCTGTATTATCTTCATTTAAGCAGCCTTTAGTCTTGTATGTGTTTCTCTTCACAAAAATGTTTGCCTATGACGTTCCTAGACTTCTGTCTCTATTTTTGAATTAAATAAAACTTTAGTTCTTTTAATTAATTAAAGAAATTATTGTGAAATCTGTTCACCTGATTCTTACACATCAAACCTAAACCTCTTTAAATATTCCTTAAAATTTGTCTGAAATATTCTGGCAAAATAACAAATATTTTTGTTTAAATATTCATAATTCTAGCTCAAATAAACGTTCAATTGGGTCCTCAATATGAAAGATAGCAAGCAACGACCCAGACCGGCTTTAGCATGGCAAAACCCAGGACTTATTTTGGTCCCTTTTCATCTCGAGTGGGCACTGACCTCCTCTTGGTGTCACCTGGGTACTGCCTTAAAACACATTAATGTTTGTGAGCTAACATGTTCCGCGCGTTCACGCACTGTTTAAAGAGAACGTGAATTTTAAGATGTACTTGCAAAGGGCAAGGACGATATTACTGCCTTACAGAAAATACGATGGATTAAAAAAGGCGTCACAGCAGCACCTAAAGCTGGCGCACTGTATTATAGCTGCCATGATATAAAACATGAGTTTGGTTGCACATTTGTAGTTAGTCCGAGGTTACAAAAATCTGGTATCCAACTTCACATATCTGCTAATTTGCTATAATGTACGTATATATGTCCTTTGCCCTTTGTCTTCTAGCCATTAATCACATCTGATATTCATGATGAGCTGACTAACCACAAGCGAAGCGATCGTAGCATATTGATTCAGGAATCGATTTTTCTGGCCAAAACCACAATTTGCGTGCTCCCAAATACTGTGGAAAATATGTAATTTTTGTCAATTTATAAAGCAAACAAGTGAGCATAGGCTACAGTCGGGACGGGGCCGAGTATGTGATACACTACACCACCACCCCTGTGCATAAGTTTTTCACTCGAAAACAGGAGCTCCGAAATATGGCGGCGTGCTCCGAAATAATGTGGAAAATATGTAATTTTTGTCAATTTATACAGAAAACAAGTGAGTAAAGGCTATAGTCGGGACGGGGCCGACTATGTGATACCCTACACCACCACCCCAGTGCATAAGCTTTTCACTCGAAAACATGTCTTTAAGGGAGATACTAAAGTTTTCACCTATCTGGCTTTTATACCAAATGACTTAAGGCGAAATGAACCAAAATAATTAATATTTGATTTTATATTTGACTACTGTCTAAATCAACTTGGTAGCTTTGCTGGTCTTCTTGATTAGCATTTTACATGTCATTAATACACAAAATAGAATCAAAGGTATTTTTCATTAAAGTAAAAACTTCAAAATATTACAATTGTGAAAGCTTGACGCCTCTTGCAATAAATATGATATTTTACCATAAATTCCACATTTAAAATTAGTTTATTTATCAAGCTATCTCTTTGGAATATGTCCAACAGAAGCAGAAATATCTGACATGGAAATAAAATGCCATAAATTGGAAATTGGAATATCCCAGCGTCTTTTTCAACATCACAAGCATTTCACCAATTTTGGAAACGCAATTGGGAACATTTTAAAGCTCAGAATGTCTTCATTGTTGAAACGCATCCAACCAACGCTGAGATACTCGTCAGCACACTTCAAATACAAAACTGGGAAAGTGGGACGTGCGCCAACCTATTTTGCATCATAATAAATGTTACACTTTCCTCATCCATTGGGGGTTTACATTTGGAATACGACTACTAAAAGCGGAGATATTAGCATAAGAATAAAACTTTGCATTTTTGTCCACATAAGTTGTTTGCCCATTCCGAATTTGAATATTATCCGTTGTTTAGCCACCTATCCCAACCTACTTTGCATTACTGAAAGGCGGGATTTTCCACTTTCATAGGCATGCTTAGCTTTTGGAAGGTCCCCACCAAAACTGTGATATTCGTCATTATAATAAAAATTCCAAAAATGAATAACGGTTTTATTAGCGACTATTGCGATATCTCCTTTGTTTCACCACTTTTCGACAACCTACTTTACATCGTTAGAGAGGTGATATTTTCTACTTTCATTGTCAAGCTTTGCTTTTGGTATACCCTTATAGACGCTGAGATATTCGCTTGGAATTAAAAGTTGACTTTTTCTCCAAATAATTTGTTTGCCCATTCGGAACCCTGAATATTATCCGGCCATCACCAAAATCAGTAGTCCTCCTCCCCTTTGGGACCCCCATGAACCACAAAACTTTCGTGACGATCCGATCAAAATTGCTACTTGTAGCGTAATTTCAAAAAAAAAAATGGAAAATGGGATGCATTACCGACTATACGATATCTCTGTTATTTGGCCACCTACGCCAACATACTTTGCATCATTGTAATGATGGGATTTTCTAATTTCATAGGCAGGCTTTGTCTTTGGAAGGTCCCCAACCAAAGCTGAGCTATTTGTCATTATAACTAAAATCGAAAAAATAAAAAGTTGGGTTCTATTTGCGATTATTGTGATATCTTCGTTGTTTGTTCACCTACTTTACATCGTTAGAAATGCGATATTTTCTACTTTCACTGTCAGGTTTTGGTTTTGGTATACCCTTTATAGAAGTTGAGATATTCGCTTTGGAAATAAACCTTGACTATTTCTCCAAATAAGTTGTTTGCCCATTCCGGCCATTAAATATTATCGGACCATCACCAAAAACAATAGCCTTCTTCCCCCAAAATTTGGTGGTGATTTGATCAAAATAGCGACCTGTAGCGTGATTACAAGGTTTAGGTGGACAGAAGGACGGACGCACACACATAGTCAGATCGACTCAGCTCGTCGAGACATTCATTTTGGTATATATAAGTAAGGGTCTACGACCATTATTTCTATGCGTTACAAAACCACCTTATAATACCCTCCCATATAGTGGTGTAGGTATTAAAATGGAATTTACTTGTGAACATTTTCGTCCAATCATTTTTCACAACTTTCGACCTGGATAATCACGGCAAGAGTGCATCGGTCAAATTAAATTTCTGTTTTTTTTTATCGACCATCCTATAGCACTATGAAAATCTGGTTTAATGAATTCAATCGTGGCAGACACTAGTCAAAAAGCGAAGGTCGTGAGAGTCGCTCAAAATCGTCCGTTGTGCAAAAAAAACAAGTAAAAAAGTATCAGTCGGCTTTGCCGACAGAGATATACCCTCAGCCTGTACAAATTGAAACACTTTTTTTCACAAAAAAATTATGTATTTAGGGGGTTTCAAAATTTTGGTCACGTATGAACCGAAAAAAATGTTGATTAGGATTAAAGTTCAAAAATTTTGCTGAAAAGGTACTTAAAGGAATGGACCGACATAGACCATGGGGGTGCCATAGGGGGTTTTTACACCCTTCGGGCTGTTTTCTCAAGAAGTATGGACTTGCCCCTGAAACAACTTTTACCATCGTAATTGAGGCAGCGAATGTAAGTTGTTTCAACAATGATTCAATAGCAGGTCTTAAAGTGAACTTATCCAACATTTTGTGTGGGAGGTACGGGATGGAGTGGACAAATATAGTCCATATTCGAACCTGATCTATATCTGGTAGATATTATGAGAATGTGTAAAGTATGGACCAAATCGGTCACTCCCATCAAGAGTTATCGTGCCCACAATTTTTCCGAATATTTTTGAACTTTTGTGGGGTAGGTACCTGAAGGAGTGGACCGATATGGCTTATCTACGAACTTAAAGTAAGTTTGGAAACAATATTACGAGGCCAAATTTTGGCCGGAACCGGCATTTCCGTTCGAGAATTATCTTGCGCTTCCACCCATAAACATGGTGTCATAGGGTTTGTTTTTCAACTTTCAGGCTATTTTTTCAGGAAGTATGGACTTGCCCCTGAGGAAACTTGTACATTCGTATAGGGGACAGTGAATACAAGATGGTACAACAAAAACCAAGGCGATTCGAGAGCAGGTCCTAAACTGAACTTTTCCGAAATTTTGTGTGGGAGGTCCTCGAAGGAGTTTACCGATTGAGTTCATATTGGAACCTCATCTAAGTCTGGTAGAAATTTCATAATGTGCAAAGTATTTACCAAATCGGTTACCCCCTTCAAGAGTTATCGTACGCACAAATTTTCCGAACATTTTCGAACTTCTGTGGGGGAGGTACCGGAAGGAGTGGACCGATATAATCCATCTTTGAACTTGAACTAAGTTTAGACAAAATATTACGAAAGCCAAATTTTGGACCGCATCGGCAGATCCGTTCGAGAGTTATCTTGCGCTCCAACCACTACACACGGTGTCATAGGGTTTTTTATAACTTTCAGGCTATTTTCTCAGGAAGTATGGACTTGCCCCTAATGAAACTTATAGCGTCGTATAGAGGACAGCGAATACAACTGGCGTAAACAAAAATCAAAATGATTCGAGACCAGGTCCTAAACTGAACTTTTCCGAAATTTTGTGTGGGAGGTACCCGAAGGAGTGGACCGATTGAGTCCATATTGGAACCTAATCTAAGTTTGGTAGAAATTACACGATGTGCAAAGTATGGACCAAATCGGTTATTCCCTACAAGAGTTATCGTGCGCACAAGTTTTGCGACAATTTTTGAACATTTGTGGGGGAGGTACCTGAAGGAGTGGACCTATATGGCCCATCTTCGAACTTAAATCGAATCTGGACAAAATATTTCGATACCCAAAATTTGAACCGAATCGATTGATCCGTTCGAGAGTTATCGTGCGCACCAGCCAGCCAGACAGACCGACAGACAGACAGACAGACGGACGGACATTGCTAGATCTACTCAAAATTGTCTGAAACGGATATCGTACAAACATACTTGGGGTCTAAAACCATTATTTCGATGAGGCACATTTTTGGTCGTATCAAAGTGTAAATACCCTCTTTAGCCTAAAGGCTGAGGGTATAATTAAGCCGTGTGTGAACGGATAATGCAATATCACCGTGTTATATACCGTGAGATTGAGGCCTCCTTGGGTATTTCTTCCACCAACTAACATTTTTATATTGCATGAACACCTACCTGGCCGGATCCAGCAAAATTGGATAATCGCTCAAAAAGAGGCTCTTGTGGATTGGTGCAAAAAAACAATAAAAATAAAAACGATCGCTGTGCTTCAAACGAAGTTTAAAAGGTCGTAACAGACGACGAATCTTTCAGCAAGATCGGTAAAACAATGTGGCTAACGTTCAAAGTACCGAAATTCGGAAGGTACCGTTCCTTTGGGGCTATATCAAAACGTCGATCTATACCTACAAATTTATGGCGGATAGTTTTCAAACTCAAAGAAGACTAAATACCAAATTTCCGATATTCCGGAAAAACCTTCAAAATACCGAAAATCAAGAGGTACGCTTCTATGAGGGATATAGGAACCCGCGTACCTATAATTCTCTTCTGGAATATTTGATAACCCAATGGGAGACTAAATAACAAATTTCAGTCTTTCGGTGGGTTGCTGCTAAAATACCGAAAATCGGAGGTAACGTTCTATGGGCTCTATATGAAGGCGTGAACCTACATATACCGACAAATTTCATATGGAACGTTTAATATCCCAAATGCAGACCAAATACCAATCAGCCATTTCGGTGTGATATCGAGGGGCTGTACTAAGGCGTGAACCTATACCGACAAATTGCATATGGAACGTTTGATACCCCAAAATAAGACCAAATATCAAATTTCAGCCATTTAGATGTAATATTGAGGCCACATCCTTTAAAATACCGGAAATAGGGAGGCACTGTTCTATGGATGCTATACTAAGGTGTGGACCAGTACCGACAAATTTCTATACAAATGCGTAAACCTATACCGACAAGTTTCTGGGGCAAAGTTTTATACCCCAACGAAGACTGAATACCAAATTTCAGCCACTTCGGTGGATTGTTGTGGCCACAACCTTCAAAATATCGAAAACTGGGATGTGCCGTTCTATGGGGGCTATATGAAGGCGTGGACCTATACCGACAAATTTCGTATGCAACGTTTTATGCCCAAAATGAAGACTAAATACCAAATTTCAGCCATTTCGGAGGAATATTGAGGCCATACCGACAAAATTCTTGGAAAAAGTTTTATATCCCCAACGAAGACTAAGTCAGCCATTTCGGTGTGATAGTGAAGCTAAAACCTCGAAATACCGACAATTGGGTGGTACCGTTCTATGTGGGCTATATCAAAACGTGGACCGATATAGCCCATTTGCAATACCAAACATCCTAGGAGTAATAGAAACTTTTGTACCAAATTACAAAGCTTTGTCTTAAAAATTGAGAGGTGTATCTTGATTTCAACAGACGGACAGACATATCGACTCCGGGAAAAAATTATACCGTTGTAATAATATTGACGTGAAAACAGTCTTCTGCAAAAATTTTTAAATAGATGCGGGACGAGTCCTCAAACTGCACTTTTCCCAAATTTTGTGTGGGAATTGCTCCAAGGACGGGACCGATATAGTCCATATTCCAACCTGATACATGCTTGGATAAACTATAACGATGTGCAAAGCATGGACCAATCAGAAACTCCCTGCGAGTGTTATCTTGCGGATTCGCTTTTTTTGGTTAAAGTCGTCCGGTTTTCTTGGAGCTGTTAGGCCATTATCTCAGGAAGTATGAACTTGCCCACGAAAAACATTACACCCTCGTAAAGCGGACAGCAAGGATAACATGCTGAAAAATTTTAAAAGGATCCGATAGGAGCTCCTAAACTTAACTTATTCCGAATTTTGTGTGGTAGGTACCCGAAGTAGTGGAACGACGTAGCCCATATTCGAACCCGATCTATATGTGGAAGGGTTCTAAAACCATTATTTCGATGAGGCACATTTTTGGTCGTATCAAAGTATATACACCCTGTTTGCCTAAAGGCTGAGGGTATAAAAATCTCCACATAGAGGCGAATTAGTAATGTGTCCTTATTATAATGATGTGACCAAAGTTTTATCATGATATTTACATTAGAAGTATTATACAACTTTGACCACCTTGTACTGCAAGAATTTGATTCTATAATTTTCTTTAGTTCATTTTATGTTCATAAATTCTACCTTAGACTTTACACTTATCGTTAAGATTTAATAAATTATATTTAATTGAAGACGTTTCTAACATTCTTTCGTTTATGGTAATGCCTCAAAACTATTCCATCTTGCGGCATAAACAAAGTACAGCATTTAAAGTTTATGCAAAATACATATAACAACAACGGCATCAACAACAATCACTCTAATAACAATAAACGAACTTCTTATGAAAGAAACTAAAATCCAGTCAACTGTTTTTTATTCTCTGCTCAGTTATTTTGTTTCCTTTTTATTTAAAGTTGTTAAACAATATGTCAAAGCCAAATGATGATAAGTCGTCATATTCCATGGTCACACATTTTATGCTCGACTCCTGTGGTGCTTGATGAAGGAGGGAGTGATAAGGTTGTTGCTGTTGAAAGTTTCAGTTTTTACAAGGGTAACAACTTTGTGGTTAGGTTTGTGAGGGGGCAGCAGAAAAAAGGGATGACGAGCCTTGTGTTTTTCCTGTGTGACATTTAAATAAAAGTAATAAATTATTGTCTTTCGTAAGTAAGTAATTTTTATACAAAATGATATATTGCTGGGAAAAGGTTTTTGAAAAAGTCTTCGCACAAAATAAAACTACAGAGGATTTTTTTTTGTCAAAGAGAGGACACACAAAACTGCAATTAAATAAATACTAAATGAATTGTCTTGTGGTTTTCTCTAAGACCTTAGGGTTTTAATTATTGTGTGGTTTTGCACTACAAGTGGCACAAATGTTAGGAGAAGAAATGAGTTTTAATGAAAGGGTAGACCAACGATTTTTGGAAGAAAAAATTAAACCAAAATATAAAAATTAATCAACGATTTCTTTGAGGCACTAAATAGATTCCAAAAATTAAACTTTAAATTATTTTAAACTTTAACAAAAATTAAATTTTTGAATACCTTTGGGACGATTTTCAGTACTATAAAATCATCAGTACTAAATTTGGAGCAGTGTCAACAATTTTTTACTTGTTGAAGGAATAATGCCGTTATAGACCTACATTTATTAGAGAATATTCTTGATGGACCTGAACTTTATTTAATCTTTCCACAATATATACACTACAAACTATTATTATATGTAAATATGCATTCTCTTTGTTCTCAAAATGCACTCGATTGTTTACTCTCTCCTCCCTTAAGTTGCCATAACAAAAGTGCATTACAACAAAACCAAAATCGCAACCAGGATTTGTATCAGTGTGCAACGTAGCAACAAAATAATCAACGTTTCTTCCTGCAAAAAATGACTGACTTGCTCTACCATGGTAAAAATAGAAAACTTTTAGAAATATAAGAAATTGCTTTTGAAGTAACTGCTGATTAATGTTGGGATTTATGAAAGTGTACAGGAATATATACTATGTATGTATTAAGATAGACAAGAAGAGTAAATATCAAGGGAAACTAACAGAGAATTATGCGTTCTTGAGGAAAAATTAAATTTTCTTAGTTAAAACTTAATTCCGACTTGGCTGTGTATCAGTAAATCAGTTAATGTAAAGAGGCAACGAGGGGGAGTTTTGGTTTTAACGAGGATAGCTGAGGAATTTCGTACGGTATGCAAAGCAGGAGAGAAGATATACTGATTGAGCACAAAATTTTATTTCATTTCCGGTAGGATTGGATTTTAAACAATTTTTTAAGGTGGAGCTAAACATGGATTTTCAAAGATTCTTTGTGGATCTTAACGTTGATTTTTAAAGAATGATTTTTAAAGAATTTTTTAAGTGGACCCAATCACGGATTCCTAAAGAGTTTTGTAGGTGGACCCAAACGTGGATTTTAAAAGAATTTCTTAGGTGAATCCAAACGTGGATTTTTTTAAGAATTATTTTGGTGAACCCAAACATGGATTTTTTAAAGAATTTCTTACACCCAAATGTGAATTTCTAAAGAATTTTTAAGTGCACCAAAACGTGGATTTTTTTTAAGATTTTTTAGGTGAACCCGAACGTGGATTTTTTTAAAAATTTCTTAGGTGAACAACAACAACAAACATTGTTCCACAACATCCCATACGGGACAAGGGAGACTTCTCTTATATCAATGAGTGCACCCAGATTCATATTTAGCTCAATGATATGGGACCTACTGTTTATCGCCGAGTCCGAACGGCGTGTCCTAAGACACCACTTATAGAGTAGTTTTTCAAGGCTGAAATACTCAGGAAATGTCGCCAACATTACTGAGGGGTATTTTGCCACCGTTGAAAAATGTTTGGTGTTGCCTGGCCGGGGAATCGAACCACCGACCTTCTGCGTGCAAGGCGGGCGTGCATACCATTGCACCACGGAGGCACCCGTTGTGAACACCCGTGGTGAACTTACTTACTTACTTAGCTGGCCCATTACAGAACATTTGTTCTATAGGCCGAACTAAGAAGAGATCTCCATTCCTCTCTATTTGTTGCTTTGCTCTCTGGAATACCGCGCCTTTTCATCTCAACATCCACTTGTTTGCGCCATCTATTCCTTGGCCTGCCAATTCTGCGTGCACCGCCATGTGGCATGTATTCATACGCCTTTTTAGCGGGTTCATCATCGCTCATTCTTATGATATGGCCTAGCCAACGCAATCGCTGCATCTCGATACGTTTAACAATATTCATGTCGTTGTATAGCAGATACAGCTCGTGGTTCATGCGACGTCGATATTCACCGTCAACGCAGATTGGTCCGTAGATCTTTCGAAGAATTTTTCTCTCAAACACACCAAGCACTGCCATGTCTGCTTGCGCAAGTACCCAGGCTTCGGAGCCATACATCAGCACGGGTAGTATCAGTGTTTTGTAGAGCGTTATTTTTGTTTGACGAGATGTGGCTTTGTTTTTAAACTGCTTACTTAATCCAAAGTAGCATCTGTTGGCCAATACAATTCTTCTTTTTATTTCACAACTGATGTCGTTTGTTGTGTTGACGGAGGTGCCGAGGTAGACGAAGTCTTTTACTACCTCAATATTATAGGAACCAACTTCCACAGTCGGTCCGAGCTCAATGGACGCATTGCGCGTCGACACCATCAACTTGGTCTTCTCACCGTTTACCGCCAGACCCACTTTAGCAGATTCTCCTTCGACCTTTATAAAGGTATCAGTTACTTCTTTTACTGATCGACCCATGATGTCTATATCATCAGCATAAGCAAGTAACATGTGACTATTGGTGTAGATTGTGCCACTTCTTTTGACGTTTGCCTCTCGTAAAACCTTTTCTAGCAGGATGTTGAAGAGGTCACACGAAAGGCTGTCTCCTTGTCTGAAACCTCTTTTGGTACCAAACTCTTCGGAGAGGTTCTTTCCTATTTTAACTGAGGACCTCGTGTCAGTTAAAGTCATTTTACAAAGCCGGATGAGCTTTGCGGGAATACCAAATTCAGACATGGCTTGGAATACCTTTGAGCGCAGCGGACTGTCGAAGGCTGCTTTATAATCGACAAAAAGGTGGTAGGTGTCGATCTGCATCTCTTGGGTCTTCTCCAGGATTTGCCGCAGGGTAAATATCTGGTCAATGGTGGACTTGCCAGGTCTAAAGCCGCATTGGTATGGTCCAATAATCTCGTTGACCATTGGCTTTAGTCGTTCGCACAATATCCCTGACACGATCTTGTAGGCAATAGGGAGTAGACTTATGCCCCTATAGTTAGAGCATACAGTCTTATCTCCCTTCTTGTGGACGGGGCACAGGATACTCAGGTTCCAATCGTCGGGTACTCGTTCTTCCTGCCAGATGGTGCTAACTAGCTGATGAATACACCTTATCAGCGTGTCGCCTCCGGTTTTGAACAGCTCGGCTGGTAAGCCATCGGCCCCTGCTGCCTTATTATTCTTCAGCCGATTTATTGCTGTCTTTACCTCATCTTGGCTGGGCAGTATACATTCAATACCATCTTCTGGGATTGGGACTGTGGTATCTTCGTCTTCTTCGCTGCTATTGGATACCAACAGATTTGAAAAATGTTCTTTCCATATCCTGAGTATACTATCTGTATCAGTTACCAAATTACCTTGCTGGTCTCTACAGGAGGATGTGCCTGTACCAAAGCCATCAGTTTGATGCTTGACTCTTTGGTAGAATTTTCGGACTTCATTCTGGCTCCTGTACATCTCGATTTTTTCACACTCCCGCTTTTCCATCTCTCTCTTTTTCCTGCGGAAAAGACGTTTCTCCTCTCTCCTTTTCTCCCTGTATCTCTCTCGTGCGCTACGCGTTGCTACGGATTGTAAAGTAGCCTTATATGCCGCATTTTTCTCTTCGGTGGCAGCACGACACTCCTCATCATACCATGGATTCCTTGGTGGAGGTCTCTGGTATCCAAGTATGGATTTTGCGGCTGTTTGCATGGAGTGGGCAATGCTTTGCCATTGCGCTGATATGTTATCGGGATGAGGAGGGCTTTGATTAAGCAATTGGGCTAGTTGAGTGGAATATGCTGTGGCTATCTGTTGTGATTGCAGCTTACCGATGTCTAACTTTCGTGTTGTGTCTGCTCGTACTTTGTTTGCTACGTTTAAGCGGGTGCGTACCTTTGCTGCAACAAGGTAGTGGTCCGAATCAATGTTTGCGCCTCGGAACGATCGTACATCCAACACGCTCGATGAATGTCTTCCATCTATCACAACATGATCAATTTGGTTTCTTGTTTTCTGATCTGGAGACAGCCAGGTGCCCTTATGAATATCGAGATGATTAAATCTGGTACTGCTAACTACCATGTTTTTTGCAGCTGCAAAGTCTATCAGTCTCATACCATTGTCAGATGTTTCACTGTGGAGACTGAATTTCCCGACTGTTGGGCCAAAGATATTCTCCTTTCCAATTTTGGCATTAAAATCGCCTAGAATGATTTTAATGTCATGGGCAGGGCAACGGTCATATGTTTCTTCTAAGCACTCGTAAAATATATCTTTGGTCTGTTCGTCCTTTTCTTCAGTGGGAGCATGAGCGCAAATAAAGCTGATGTTGAAGAATTTAGCTTTTATTCGAATTGCAGCAAGTCTTTCATTCACTGGGGTGAAGCTGGATACCAGATGTTTTAGTCTCCGACTAACTACGAATCCACAACCAAACTCATGCTTTACGTCATGGCAGCTATAATACAGTGCGTCACCTTTAGGTGTTGTTGTGACGCCTTTCCCAATCCATCGTATTTCCTGTATGGCAGTAATATCGGTCTTGTACTTTTCAAGTACGTCTGCCAATGCGAAGACTGCACCTTCTCTATAAAGAGTGCGAACATTCCAGGTGCAGATTCGCAGATCATGGTCCTTAAAACGTTTGCGGGGTTCGTCAACTTTAGAGGGGTTTGTTTTTCTTTTCTTTCGTTTTTTCATAGTAGGCTGTTTTTTCTAGGGGAGGGTTACTAACCCGACGCCCAAACCCAAGTTTTTAACGTTCTTATGGGTGAACGCGCGGCACATGTTAGCTCACTACCTTTAACGGATGTTAAAGGCAGTTCCCCAGGTGACACCACGGGGAGGTCAGTGTCCACTTGGGATGAAAGAGGGACCAAGATAAATCCTGGGCTTTGCCATGTTAAAACCGGTCAGGACCGTTCCTTGGTATCTTCCATCCCCTACGTCACCCGTGGTGAACACTAACGTTTATTTTCTTAAAGAATTTCTTAGGTGAACCCAAACGTGGATTTTTTATTTTCTTAGGTGAACCCAAACGTGAAGTTTTTAAAAGAATTTCTTAGGTGAATGGAGATTAAAAAAAAATATGATCCACACGTGGAATTTCTATGAGGACCCAAATGTTGTTTCTTTAATGAATATTAAATTTAAAAAAATATGATCCACACGTGGAATTTCTATGTGGACCCAAATGTTGTTTCTTTAATGAATATTCTAGGTGGACCCAAACGTGGTTTCTTTAAGAAATTTTCTAGGTGGACCCAAACGTGGTTTCTTTATGAAATTTTCTATGTGGACCCAAACGTGGTTTGGTTAAGGCGTTTTCTTGGTGTAGTGGTCTCTTTAAGGAATTTTCTAGGTGGACCCAAACGTGGTTTCTTTAAGGAATTTTCTAGGTGGACCCAAACGTTGTTTCTTTAAGGAATTTTCTAGGTGGACCCAAACGTGGTTTCTTTAAGGAATTTTCTAGGTGGACCCAAACGTGGTTTCTTTAAGAAATTTTCTGGGTGGACCCAAACGTGGTTTCTTTAAGGAATTTTCTAGGTGGACCCAAACGTGGTTTCTTTAAGGAATTTTCTAGGTGGACCCAAGCGTGGTTTCTTTAAGGAATTTTCTAGGTGGACCCAAACGTGGTTTCTTTAAGGAATTTTCTAGGTGGACCCAAACGTGGTTTCTTTAAGGAATTTTCTAGGTGGACCCAAACGTGGTTTCTTTAAGAAATTTTCTAGGTGGACCCAAACGTGGTTTCTTTAAGGAATTTTCTAGGTGGACCCAAACGTGGTTTCTTTAAGGAATTTTCTAGGTGGACCCAAACGTGGTTTCTTTAAGGAATTTTCTAGGTGGACCCAAACGTGGTTTCTTTAAGGAATTTTCTAGGTGGACCCAAACGTGGTTTCTTTAAAGAATTTTCTAGGTGGACCCAAACGTGGTTTCTTTAAGGAATTTTCTAGATGGACCCAAACGTGGTTTCTTTAAGGAATTTTCTAGATGGACCCAAACGTGGTTTCTTTAAGGAATTTTCTAGATGGACCCAAACGTGGTTTCTTTAAGGAATTTTCTAGATGGACCCAAACGTGGTTTCTTTAAGGAATTTTCTAGATGGACCCAAACGTGGTTTCTTTAAGGAATTTTCTAGATGGACCCAAACGTGGTTTCTTTAAGGATATTACTAGGTAGAGCCAAACGTGGTTTCTTTAAGGAATTTTAATGGGAATTTAAAAAAAAAATAGGAGGACATAAAAGGTTTTTTAAGGATTCAGTGTGAACCATAACTTATGTATGGAAGGAACGTGCATTTCTTTACGGCTATTAGGCTCACCAAAATGAGAATTTTAATGATCGGGAGGACCTACATATCTTGCTTGAGCCTGGTTCAAATGATCCGTACATTAAATCCATGGGGGGTAGCAATTAGGTGAGTAACAGCCAAGTGTATGTTGTTTAACGTACAAATCCTGCGGAAGGGAAAAGGGATCTGTACTCCAGAATATAGGTTCAACATTATCCCGCTTTTGGAAGTTCTTAAGACGCTGGTGACATTCGGTTCTAGCGCCGACTGAGCAGATTGATAGCTGGCGTTTTTCACTGTCAATGTGGACGCTCATAGCAGAATTAGCGGAGAGTCCAACAGTTGTCTCTTGGGAAAGCTAATTGGCCTAGTATCAGAGAGTTCACCTACAAACCTTTCTGATGTTCGGATAGCAGAAAGGACTGTTGCGGCCGCTCGTTATATACCTGCTGTACGAACACCCGCACTGAGGCCAAATATCCCGGCAGAGGCGGCGGTACTGTCAATTGAGCGTGATGAGGTTCGTCGGGCTAAGCCACAGACCACCTAGTCCCATGAGTATAAGAGCTGACATTGGATGTTAAAATATTGGTCGGTGAGCATAAGCAAAACCATGGGATGAATCATATGAAGAGTTGCACAGTGGAGAAATTGAATTGTGGACCAATTGAATTTTGGGGTAGCAGTTTGCAACTCAACAAAGTTCGGAATCTGCTGCTGGCCGCACTCTCCATGCCTTAAGTTTGGAAAATGGGCAAATTGGTCCCGCTGCCGAAAGTAGGCAAGGATACCAACAAAGGTGAATGATGCAAAGACTTTTGAAGGTTTACTTGTCCCCAGCGTCAGAAATCAACACGAGATTCGTCAGCAGCGCATCACTAAAAAATTCTGTACACTATAATCACATACATCACATATCTCGTCTTATCGAAAGCCGTTGATACCGCCAAGCTCCCTACATTGTTTGAGGACATCTAGAGGACTACCCGCTGGCCAAGTTGTAAGTGTTGGATAATCTATTTATTATATATCTGAACGGCAGTCGTATGTGGAATTCTGGTATAAGAAGTCGAGCTCTGCAATTACACGACCTCCCGAACAAAAATAATAAAAACAAGTAAAAAAGCATTAAGTTCGGCCGGGCCGAACTTTTCATACCCTCCACCATAAAATATTCTGAACTAAAATGGAATAATTACTTTTCATTCCTGTCCCCAACTTTAAGTGGGTACGTTAAAATGTCAGATAATGTTTATGTACATTTATGCTTCATTCGGGAGGCCCTTTTTTATGGTGCCTATATCTAACTATGTATGTTGACAATTTTTGGTAGGCTAGAAATTGGGAGGTACTGTTATATAGGGGTTATAATAAAACATGGGCCTATGTTGACAGTTTTTGATGGGAGCCTTTAATGTCAAATAACTCCTAATTCGGTTAAAAAATTTAGCTAGAATCTTCAAAATATCGAAAATCGGTACATAACGTGGGAACTTCAAATGTCATTAACAGCTAGTTCGGAGGTATCTGGGCTATACGAAAATATGAACTTAAATGAACCGTTATATGGGGGCTATAACAAAACGTGGACCTATGTCCACAAGTTTTGTCATATAAGTTTATTGACATTTAAGAACTTTAAATGTCAAATTATAGCTACATCGGTCTGAAAATTTAGCTACAAACGTCAAAACACCGCAAACCGGGGGTACCGTTATATGGGGGCTATACCAAAACGTGGACCTATGTCCACAAGTTTTGTTATATAAGTTTATTGACACTTAAGAACCCTAAGTGTCAAAATATAGCTAAATCGGTCTGAAAATGTAGCTAAAACTGTCAAAATACCGTAAATCGGGGGGTACCGTTATATGGGGGCTATACCGAAACGTGGGCCTATGTCCACAACTTTTGTTATATAAGTTTATTGACATTTAAGAACCCTAAATGTCAAATTATAGCTACATCGGTCTGAAAATGTAGCTAAAAACGTCAAAATACCGCAAATCGGAGGGTACCGTTATATGGGGGCTATACCAAAACGTGGACCTATGTCCACAACTTTTGTTATATAATTTTATTGACACTTAAGAACCCTAAATGTTAAATTATAGCTACATCGGTCTGAAAATGTAGCTAAAAAACGTCAAAATACCGTAAATTGGGGGGTACCGTTATATGGGGGCTATACCAAAACGTGGACCTATGTCCACAACTTTTGTTATATAAGTTTATTGATACTTAAGAACCCTAAATGTCACGTTATAGCTAAATCGGTCTGAAAATGTAGCTAAAAACGTCAAAATACCGCAAATAGGGGGGTACCGTTATATGGGGGCTATACCAAAACGTGGAACTATGTCCACAACTTTTGTTATATAAGTTTATTGATACTTAAGAACCCTAAATGTCACGTTATAGCTAAATCGGTCTGAAAATGTAGCTGAAAACGTCAAAATACCGTAAATCGGGGGGTACCGTTATATGGGGGCTATACCAAAACGTGGACCGATATATCCCATCTTCGAACTTGATCTTCCGACGGCTAAAAAAATGTTATTCCCCAATTTTCAGCGAAATCGGTCAACAATTGCGACCTGTATGTTGCGAACGGACGGACGGACGGACGGACGGACATGCATAAATCGACTCAGAAAGTGATTCTATGAATATCCCTAGAAGGAACTATGGGTCTATCTCGCTTCCTTTTGTATGTTACAAACAAATGCACTAACACATAATACCCCTTACCACATAGTGGTGTAGGGTATAATAACAGCGACACAGTTCACCACATTGACGACAGAAATGAAGCTCCCACTGAAAGTTTAGGTTGAACGGTCAAAAATTCTGACCACAAGCTACTCCAAAGCCATTGGCAATATTTGCTTGGATAATAATTGTTCCACAACCATCCCAGACGAGACAAGTGAGTCTTCTTTTATGTCAATGAGTGAACGCCGATTCTTATTAGCTCAATGATATTGGACCTACTGTTTATCACGGAGTCCGAACGGCGTGTCTTAGACACCAATTGTAGAAAAGTTTTACATGGCTGGAATACTCAGGAAATGTCGCCTACATTACTGAGGGTTATTTTGTCACCGTTGAAAATTTGATGTTGCCTGGCCGGGAATCGAACTCACGACCTTCAGCGTGAAAGGCGGGTGTTCATACCATTGCACCACGGTGGCACCCAATCTACTTGGATGTCTTAGGCAAAACCAACTAAACCACCATTTAGTGGATAGGAACCCCCGGCCAGGCATGTCAGGAAAGATATTCATGATCTAGAGAGGGAGGTCCAATGATACAAAGGAGATCCTCTAGATCAAAAGGCTCATCAGGCATATTTGAGGCATATTCATACTGATGCAGTCGCCGAAACTTTAAGAGCCTACCGTAGGAATATCGTCTTCGTAGATCACCCAGCATCCTTGGCAGCTGAACAACAACAACTGCCTAGACAAGCGACAGTTATTTTGGCGCAACTGAGATCCTGTTGGTGTAGCCTCCTTAATTCTTATTTTGGGAGTTGTGACACCCGTAGTGCTGACCTTAAGTTTATTGGGCGTTATGACTGTTTCAATAAGAATTCAACCAAAGACCAAGTAAAAAAGTATCAGTCAGCTTTGCCGACAGAGGGGTACCCTCAGCCTGTGTGAATTAAAACAACTTTTTCCAAAAAAAAAAAAAAAAAAAAATTAAATATGTAGGGTATCTTTGCGGGGGAGGTACCTAAAAGAATGGACCGATATAGTCCAATTTGGAATTGTGTCTTATTTTGGTAGTAATTCCTCTCTATAGGACCATTATATCAGTAACATGGGCTACTAGGAGTATCTTCGGTAAACATTTTCAAATGATTCTCGCACAGACCCTTAACCGTAGTTAAACAAAAATGGTGATCTTTTGTGTGGATGGTACCCTAAGGAGTGGACCGATATGGTCCACGTTTGAACACAAACTAAGTTTGGACAAAGTATTTCGAGATCCAAAATTTGCGAATTTTCGAATTTTTCGCACTTTTGTGGGGGAGGCACCGGAAGGAGTGGACCTATAAGCACAATCTTCGAATTTCATGTGCGAATTGGTGTGCGAGGTATCCGAAGGAGTTGACATACAGTGGCGGCCATATAATTAAGAACGACATCGTATTAAAAAGTATTTGACTTGCTACGTTCCAAATATTTGATTATTTTTATGGAACAAAATTTGTTAATAAAGTACAGGGTAAGCTCTTTCAAATAAAGCCAAAACATGTTTTAATCCTCCCCCGTTTATACTAAAGAAACCACGATTTATTAAAATAGTCATAAATCGACCTGGCCACATAATTAGGAACGATATAAGTAAAGGTTACTTTAAGGTAATTTTTATACACAATATGTGAATATATCGTTATGTATTTTAGAAATCGGTTACTTTGATTCATTTTTAGTATCAAATGTCCTTCAATGCTACATATTATTGAGTCTAAGTTTGATAATTAGGGCATACCTAACGTTTTCAAAAATTTGCCCATAATTTGACGAATTTATTTTATTTTTGGGATCTAAAGCCACAGTTTTGGCTTCCTCTCATTCCCTCGATGACGCTCTAAACGATACCCTGTGATTGTCGTCCCACAGTCGGCGCTTATTTACCCTTAAATTGGTTTTTACCCCACTTCTTTGAGTCCTTTACGAGGGAATTGTCTGGGAAATAGTTTCGTATGAGCCATTTCCACCTTATAAATCGGTAAAATTGTTGTCTGCAGGTAGTAGACAGGAAATAAAAAAATAATTTCGTTTTGTACAAAAAATTTGCCTAACGGTATACCGAACAAAAATGAAAGGTTTAATATTTTGAAAGCCTTCATTGCACAATGTCTTTGTGGGTGTGGTAGGTATAGTTATGTAAGACTTTTTAATCAATGAAGCTCATATTAATATCAAAATCAGTCAAATTAATAATTTTTATGGATGAAAATACAATTTTTGTATAAACTAATGTCTGATATACATACACAAAATTATTGTGGAATTCGAGCAGTCAAAACATTATGTTAATAAATGTTATATTCGGTGTGGAATTCTTCCAATTTTTGTATAGACGTTATATTATTGTTTCATTTCCTGTCTACTATCTGCAGACAACAATTTTACCGATTTATAAGGTGAAAATGGCTCATACGAAACTATTTCCCAGACAATTCCCTCGTAAAAGACTCAAAGAAGTGGGGTAAAAACCAATTTAAGGGTAAATAAGTGCCGACTGTGGGACGACAATCACAGGGTATCGTTTAGAGCGTCATCGAGGGAATGAGAGGAAGCCAAAACTGTGGCTTTAGATCCCAAAAATAAAATAAATTCGTCAAATTATGGGCAAATTTTTGAAAACGTTAGGTATGCCCTAATTATCAAACTTAGACTCAATAATATGTAGCATTGAAGGACATTTGATACTAAAAATGAATCAAAGTAACCGATTTCTAAAATACATAACGATATATTCACATATTGTGTATGAAAATTACCTTAAAGTAACCTTTACTTATATCGTTCTTAATTATGTGGCCAGGTCGATTTATGACTATTTTAATAAATCGTGGTTTCTTTAGTATAAACGGGGGAGGATTAAAACATGTTTTGGCTTTATTTGAAAGTGATTACCCTGTACTTTATTAACAAATTTTGTTCCATAAAAATAATCAAATATTTGGAACGTAGCAAGTCAAATACTTTTTAATACGATGTCGTTCTTAATTATATGGCCGCCACTGTATATTTAATTTTTAGTCCATATTTCAACATGATCTATGTCTCGTAGAAATATTACCATGTCCAAAGTATGGACCAAATCAGTTACCGCCTTCGAGAGTTATCGTGAGCACTATTTTAGCGAAAGGTGTTGAACTTTTGTGGGGTCATCCCGAAAGGAGTGGACCGATAAGGCCTATTTAGAACTTGATTTAACTTTGGTCAATATATAACGATCGCCAAATATTGCATCGTTCAAAAGTTACTGCGCGCTCCATCCAGCCAGGCAGTCAGATAGACGGACGGATATTGCTAAATCGACTCCAAATTGGCTGAACATAATTGGGGTCTAAAACCATTATTTCGATGAGGCACATTTTTGGTCGTATCAAAGTGTATTGCCCTCTTTAGCATAAATCCTGAGGGTATAAAAATTTATTAAATTTTGTCCAACGGCGATAGCTCACAATTCCGGTCAATGGTCTGCTTTGCACAAAACGATTAAATTTATAGACGATTATAACCTAAAGGCGTTCCATATGCGTAACCGATTTAACGTCTTTCCAAGGGTGATATTTAATTTTAATCCGGCTCCCAACGGAAGAAATCGGATAACGAAGTATGCGACATACTAACAACCTGTTTTTATAAAATTCCAATTTTGATTTTTTTATTAAAAAACACCCCTCGTATCTTTCTAAATTCAGCAACTGCATCATTATTCAACACTTTATATATATTGTGCTCGGCAACTTATTTAGATATTGTTACTCTAGTTGCAAGAAACAGTTTTAATATTTCTTTATTGCTACTCTCGTAGCAACTACTTAGCTTTAAGTAATGCCAAGTAGTTTTGAGCGAAAACTACATTTTGCTTAGGAATGATATATTGTGAGCTGGATTAAAGCTGAAGCTGTCTTGAGAAATTATTACAAAACTTTCCGCGAGGTAATCAAATGTAAAACTTAACAACTTTAAGAATAAGGCGCTCTAGTCCTTCACACAAATTAATTTTGAATTGGGGGAGGGGTTGTAATTCTATTCAACAGGGTAAATGTTGGTAGTTGTGTAGTAGTACTGTATTACTATTTTTCAGGTCAGGAGAGAATTTCCCAATATGTGTACAATATGTGTCATCATCATCAGATTTATATGATTTTTTATAATTTTTATTTTTATGAAATATTTATATATACCGCCTTCATTTTTGTCAACTTTATCCTTCTCTGATATAATTTTGAAAAATACACCGTCTTGTAACCTGCAGAGAAAGACGAGTTTTTTCTGGCTTATGCAATTTTCTTATACTACAAGAATTCTTAAAATATTATAAGACAGACAGACGTTCCTTTGAATTTAAAGGTTTTCAAAGACTCACGTTGAAAGATATAACAACAAAAACACAAACAGAATTACCTACACCTGCACCAACTCACAATTAGGCATTCAAAAAAGTAGCTAATACGTGTATAAAATATTATATGCGTTGCTTACAATATACACCTGAATTTTCTCAAAAACGAAGAAGAAGAAGAAGCCAAGAGAATCAGTGAGAAAGGATTCAATAAGGTATACTACATATATATGTTCATAGTATACACGTTTTTCTTTTTTCATACTTACATTTAACACGTAACGGCAGTTGGTTGCTGACAGTTTCTCCTTCATCATTTATGGCGCTGCATGCATAATTTCCCGCATAGTGTTTTGTGATTTTTTGCAATACCAAACTCTGATTAGAGCGTATTACACGCGCTGATGTATTGTGCTCCAGGTGTACACCCTGAGAAAAGAAAGTAAATTAAAAAGTAATGTTATTTTTTTGTTTGTGTGTAAAATGTTATAAAGGTATTTTAAGTTGACATGATGTGGGGTGGGGGCGCCACATACTCGTATTTTAAGTGCAGTTTTTTGCATCTCTATTAAGTTCCACTTCAAGTAGATGACTTACTTGTTGTTGTTTTTAATGTAATAAACGGTGTTAGTCATATATTGAGGGAATTTATGTTAGTCGGTTATAACAACAAGCTAACAAAATTACGATAAATAATATTTTAAAATGAAGTGCAACGGGTTCGGAATAAAAATAATACACCCCCTGCCCTTGGCAAGGGGTGACGTAAGAAATATAAGATATCAAGCAACTGTTCAGAAAGGATTTTACATGACAAAATCCAGAATTGCACACTTACCTCACCTGCAGAACTGACCTTAACATCCATTAAAAATAGTGGTCTAACATGTGCCGCGGGCTTAGCCATAAAAACAATAACAAGTAAAAAAGTGTTAAGTGCCGCTGGGACGAACATTTTATACCCTCCACCATAAAATATTCTGAAGTAAAACGGAATAATTATTTTCTTTCCTGCCCACAATTTTAGGAGGAGATATTCTGTGACCACTTATACCTAAGTAAGGTAAAAAAATCATAAACTATGTATTCAATCGGTCGGGAACCTTATATGGGGCTAAGTCAAAGTGTGAAACAATGTTTCTGGTGGAGAAGTTTTGTGACCACTGTGAAACTCAAATGTCAAATTGCAGATACTTGGGTCAAAAGTTGTAACTAAAATCCAAAAAACCGGACCTATGCTAACAGTTTTTGGTGGAGATGTTGTGTGACCACTGGGAACCTCAAATGTCGACTTACAAATAGTTCGGTCGAAATTTGTAGCTAAAACCTTCAAAATACCGAAAATCGGGAGGTACCGTTATATGGGTTATATACCAAAACATGGACCTATATTGACAGTTTTAGGTGGAGATGTGTTGTGATTACTAGGAACCTCAACTGTCAAATATCGGTCAAAAATTGTAGCTAAAATCTTCAAAATACCAAAAATCGGGAGGTACCGTTATATGGGGTCTATACCAAAACATGGACCTATGTTGACGGTTTTTAGTGGAGATATTTTGTGATTACTAGGAACCTCAACTGTCAAATTACAGGTAGTTCGGTCAAAAATTTTAGCTAAAATCCTCAAACTACCGAAAATCGGGAGGTACCGTTATATGAGGGCTATACAGCGTTGCCGACAGTTTTTGATCGAAAATCGTCAACAAAATTTGGAAAATCGTCAAAAATCGTCAACATGGTCCAAAACTAGGTTTGGTTACCGTTTAATACGATGTTTTCGCTGATAGTTTTTTCAATGAGACTGTCAACATAATATATATAAACCACAGCAATAAAGCTACCCCAATCTCACTTAAATACCGCGTAAATACAGCTTTCACAAGATGATACTTTTTACTATGGTTATCGAGCTTAGCTCAAGTATCGTTTGCCTGACAGCGTGGCCGTCGATACTATGGTGGAGGGTATAAAAAGAATTGGGTTGGGCGTCAGGTTAATAAGTCACCCCTTTAACAACACCTTATTATGAAACAAGCGAGCAAAGGCTATAGTCGAAACGGGACCGACAATGTGATACCCTACACCACTAACCCCGAGCATAAGCTTTTCATTCGTAAACATTTCTTTTAGGGAGGTACTAAAGTTTTCACCTATCTGGCTTTTATACCGAATGACTTAAGGCGAACTGAAACAAAACAAGTATGAACGGCATTAAGTTCGGCCGGGCCGAACTTTTTATATCCTCCACCACGAACTGTATTAAAGTGTAGGAATGTTTATGAAAGTATTAAACGCTTGCTCTTATAACAAATACATAGATCCCAAGTGATAATACATACTCCCTTCAAAACAGCTCATATGGGGCGTCATCGTTCATCTTTCCAAAAACCTGGACCAATATTTACAATTTTCCGAATTGAACGAAGTACATACAATTGGGCAATACCGGCAAGACCAAACCCTGGATATTCTGAAGGGCTGTATAAAACGTTCACATGTACCGATGTAACTCCAGCGAAGACTAAATACCAAATTCCAGTCATTCCGGTTGAATAATGTGGCTAAAACTTTTAAAATACCGAAAATTGGGAGGGACAATACCGGAATTTTCCAGGTGGAAAGTTTTATACCACCAACGGAGACTAAATATTAAATTTCAGTCGTTCGATGGGATATTGATGGCACAACCTTCAAAATACCTAAAATCGGGAAATGCGCTTATACTGATAATTTGTTTTTCAATACCAAATTTCAGTCATATCGGTGGTATATTGAGGTCACAACTTTCACAATATCGAAAACCGATAGGTACTGTTCTATGGGGGCTATGTCAGGGTACAACTTTCAACGTACAACTTCCACCGCAGCCTAAATTACCAAACTTCAGCCATTTCGTTGGGATATTGAGGCAAGAACCTTCACAATTCCGAAAGTCAGGAGGGACCGTTCTCAAGGTGATATATGAAGGCGTAGATCTATACCAAAAAATTTAATTAGAAAGTTTTATACCCCCAACGAAGACTAACTACCAAATGTCTGTGATTTCGGTAGGATATTGAGGACACAACCGTCAACATACCGAAAATATGGAGGTACCATTCTATGGGGACTATCCGAAGACGTGGACCTTTACCGACAAATTTCAGGTTGAAAGTTGTGCACCCCAGCTAGCACTAAATACCAAATTTCAGCCATTTCCTCGGTATATTGAGGACACAACGTTTCTAATAATATGAAGGCGTTGACCTATACCGACAAATTTCAGGTGGAAAGTTGTATACCTTCAACTAAGAAAGTTTTATACCTTCAACGAAGAGTAAGTAACAAATTTCAGCCATTACGGTGGGATATTGAGGCCACAGCCTTATAAAATACAGAAAATCTGGAGATACTGTTCTATGACATGACTATATCGATATAGAATTGCACGCTGATCAAGAATATATATAGTTTGTGGGACCTAGAATTATTATTTCGAGTAGTTACAACCGTAATGACAAACTTAATATACCCCCAAAGTATGGCGGAGGGTATAACAAATTTGAAAATTAAGGGGTGACTCCCACTTGTAAATTTCAGAAAATCGAAAATTTTTTCATTAAATTATTTTACAGTAGACTTAGCATAGAATATGCGGTATAATTTTCAAGTCGATCGGTACAATATTGCCTCAGATATGAGCTTTGGGAGGAAAAATTTATTGTGCTTTGTATGCAAAATAGAAACAAACAAGTAAAAAAGTATCAGTCGGCTTTGCCGACAGATATATACCCTCAGCCTATGTGAATTAAAACTTTCATCTAAGGACATATCGACACAATTGTTGAACTTTTGTGGGGGATTTAACATAACGAGAAGATCTATATCGGCCATTTTAGAAGTTAAACTAAATTTGGACAAAGTATTAGGAGATACAACGTTTGGATAAATTTGGTTGCCCCGTTCAAGGGATATCGCGCATACCATTTTAGTGACATTTTTTAAATATTGGAGGAAAGTACAGGAAGTTTTTTACCAATCTTCGAACTGAAACTAAGTTTGGACATCTCTTGGGCTTTTTTCTCAAGAAGTATGGACTTGCCCATGAAAAAGCATTTACCGTCGTAATTGAGGTAGGTAATGTAAGTTGCTTCAACAGAAATCAAAGTGATTCGAGAGCAGGTCTTAAAGTGAATTTATCCAAAATTTGGTGTGAGAGGTACCCGAAAGAGTGGACAAATATAGCCGATATTCAAATCTGATATACATATGGCAGATGTATTAGGGTGTGTAAAGTGTGGACCAAATTGATCACTCCCATTTTTGAACTATTGTGAGGGAGGTACCTGAAGGTGTAGACCGATATGGCTTATCTTCGAACTTATACTAAGTATGGACAAAATATTAAGAAAGCCAAATTTTGAACCGAGTCTGCAGATCCGGTCAAGAGTTATCTTGAGCGCTCCAACCACCAACCACTTTTTAGGCTATTTGCTCAGGAAGTATGGACTTGCCCCAGATGAAACTTGTACCGTCGAATGGGGGGCGGTGAATACAAGTTGTTACAACAAAAATCTAAGTGATTCGAGAGCAGTTCCTAAACTGAACTTTTCCGGACTTTTGTGTGGAAGATACCCGAAGAAGTGGACTGATTGAGTCAATATTGGAACCTCATCTAAGTCTGGTAAAAATGTCACGATGTGCAAAGTATGGGCTAAATCGCTTACTCCCTTCAAGAGTTACCATGCACACAAATTTTCTGAACACTTTCGAACTTTTGTGGGGAGGTACCGGAAGGAGTGGACCGATATGACCCATCTTCGCACTTAAACAAAGTTTGGACAAATTATTACGAAGGCCGTTCGAGAGATATCGTGCGCTCCAGCCAGACAGACGGACGAACATGGCTAAATCGACTCTAAATTGTCTGAAATGGATTTCGTCCAGACATACTTGGGGTCTAAAACCATTATTTCGATGAGGCACATTTTCACCGTATGAAAGTGTATATACCCTCGTTAGCATAAATGCTGAGGATATAAAAACGTGTTTCTCTTGAAATGACATTTTGAAATCGGTGCCGACTATAGTTCCAAAAGTAATGCACCGATTGTCATGAAATTTTGTGGAGTTATCAGGGACCTCGCAATCCAGCACTTCATCCACCGATTTTGTTTTAAAAAAATTCCCGTTTTATGACCAGAGAACGTAATTTTTTAAGCCAAAATTTGAAATATTAATTTTTGATTTTTTTAAAAGCTATCGATGAAGGACTTGATCTTTTTGTTCTAAATAAGCCCGTAAAAATATAGGCACACAAATATATAAAATATAATTAGATTTCGATTTACAGTTAGCATCGCAAAACGCTTCTACGAAAAGGGTTTCGTAAACGGTCATTTGCCACAAAACCAAATAATGTTTTTTCCCGAATTAGTAAAATTTAGTTGATGGGCATCCGATTTTGGATACAGCGAATCAATATCTCTCAACATATATGGATATTTCGATGATTCACTAAGGGGCCAAAGTTTGTCGTCAATTGCATTGCACAATGTAAACCACCTTGAAGTGGGTAAAAGTCGCTCACGATTTTGATGAGCATCCGATTTCAGTAGCACCCATCAAAAAACGTCAATATGAAAACATAAGCATCAAATTTTCAAATTTGGACTCCAATTGCTAGGATGCCTTTAAACCTGATAGTAGTCTAGGAGGGATATATTTTAAACGCCCAGAAAATAATATTTATAGACGATCAAAAGGACCAAAAGGTATTCTTTCCGTCGACTTTACAGACTAGTTGGGGGAGTCTTAACAAATAACTAGCAGGGATTCCAACCAGATGAATATTTCCTAAAATATTTCCTAAAAAGTAAATATTTCCTAAAATTTTCCCTTAAAATATTTTTCTGTCCATTTTCACCGCAGTTTGTCCTTGAGCTTGACAACAAAATAATTTTTTTCTTGGTTACTTCCCTGAAATCCTCTAATTGCTGATTAATGGTTTGTGGTACGGTGGGGTTTCCTTTCCTGTTGTTGGTTTTCTTTGCAATCTTTTTTCTTCTTTTTTCGTTCCTTCACAAGTCATAACTCTTAAAGTTAAAAGGCCCCATGTGGTTTATCGCAAAAGAATGTACAACGGAACAGAAATAAATTTTGTATTATATGGAATATTATTATTCTTAGAAAATTGTTGTAGCTTTACAGAACAAAAAATAAATAACTGGACTTAAATGTAAAGGTCTTCTCGTTTTGGTTTGGCCATTTGTTGCCAAGGAAAAAAGGAAAGAAAAATAAATTAAGGTTAAGGATTTGTAGTTTATTAAAGACGAATTGGTAGCACACTTTAATGGGTTAAGTGGAATAATAAAGATGATGAACAGATGTGTGGATTATATATGTAGGTTGGTTGCAACTTGTCACAATTTACAACTCAAATGTATGCCAACATGCTGCAGCATGTCATTAGGTACAATGATTTTATGCTAGTAATACTATGAGGAAAACTTTTCCAAGTTAATGATTGCTTAACAAAAATGAATCATCGTAGATGGCGCCCAACGTGGGACCTTTTCAAATACTGGCCAAAATATTAAAGAAAATCCTTTCAAATTTCAGTATCTCAATTTGCTTAACAATTTAAAAAATAAAACAAAAAACTTAAATATCCTTTCAAATATTTTCCACGGAAAATACTCTTCATCAAGCAGCCCAAGTGGAAATGTGTATTTAATGAATAAAACGTTTTGGCAATGGTGTATTCTTTTTTTCGCTCTCTTTGAGTTTGTTTTATTTTTCGAGCAATTTTTATAATTGAATTTAGAGAAGGGAAATGTTTTGCGCAGGGGAAGTCCCACCACCATGAAAAGTGAAAACACGCAGCAGCAGGAGTAATTTCAAAATGCTATCAAATACTTACATTATGGAGCCATAAAAGTTTACGCCATTGAGGATTCGATTGGACGTGACACTCGAAATAGACATCGTCACCTTCTTTAATATCATCCGGTGAAAGTGTTGAGCCCAAACGCAAGGTAACTAAAGGTGGATCTGAAAAAGAAAAACACAGAACAAATAGAAACATTTTAATATTCCACAAGCATCCAAAATGTACTTTAGAAGAAATCGTAAACCACTTTCCCACTCTGTCACCACTTAGCAAAGAATCAATAGCCAAAATACCAGCTAAAAATACCAACAGTAACAACAAACTCATCACCATCATCATCATTTCATACACCACCATCATCGTTATGATTGTTATCTTTAACCGGAATCAGCATTGCCTCAACGCCTCCACTATTATCAAAACATTGTCAACGCAACCATCAGTGTCAGTTCTTTTGTTGTTGTTCGTCGTTTGGCGAAGTTTGTCAAGCATTTGCTCAAAACTTTTTCGCACACAAAAGACAACAAAGGCAAAACTGTAAACTTTTACTTAACCAACTTCCGTTTCTAACTAATCTTTGGTTGCTTGTTTGTTTATAAGTCTTCTTCTACTTGCAACTGCTTTTGGCTAACAGAGTTTTTCTTAGTTTTGAGGAGGGGACCACTTCCTTTTCCTCCTCGATGTTTTATATTGCCGCACCAGAAATTGCAATAATTGTGCTATGACACAAAAAAGACGGATGCTGTAAAAACTTTGCATGGTTATGTGAAGGATGTGGGTTGGTATTTATCAAAGGGAATGTGAAGATATGGGACATTCCATAAAAACTTAGGAGGATAAAAGACAGAACAAGAACAAGCATGAAACGCTTTACCTTCGAACTTACAAGGAGTCTTAATACATGCGATGAAGAGATGCTTTACAGAAGAACTTTAGGAGTGTTTTAAAGACGAGCTGAAGGGAGTATTTATAGACGAGCTGTAGGGAGTCTTTATAGACGAGCTGATGGTCGTCATTTATAGACGTGCTATAGGGAGTCTTATAGACCACCTGAAGGGAATCTTTATAAACCAGAAGAAAGTCGAGCTAAAAGCCGTCTTTATAAATGAGCTGGTGGTCGTCATTTATAGACGAGCAGCTGATGGTTGCGTTTATAGACGAGCAGCTAAAGGACATCTTTTATAGACAAGCGGAAGACGACCATCAGGTCGTCTATATAAAGACGAACTTCAGCTCGTCTATATAAAGACGACCTTCAGCTCGTCTATATAAAGACGACCTTCAGCTCGTCTATATAAAGACGACCTTCAGCTCGTCTATATAAAGACGACCTTCAGCTCGTCTATATAAAGACGAACTTCAGCTCGTCTATATAAAGACGAACTTCAGCTCGTCTATATAAAGACGAACTTCAGCTCGTCTATATAAAGACGAACTTCAGCTCGTCTATATAAAGACGAACTTCAGCTCGTCTATATAAAGACGAACTTCAGCTCGTCTATATAAAGACGAACTTCAGCTCGTCTATATAAAGACGAACTTCAGCTCGTCTATATAAAGACGAACTTCAGCTCGTCTATATAAAGACGAACTTCAGCTCGTCTATATAAAGACGAACTTCAGCTCGTCTATATAAAGACGAACTTCAGCTCGTCTATATAAAGACGAACTTCAGCTCTTCTATATAAAGACGACCTTCAGCTCGACTATATAAAAACGACCTTCAGAATGGAGACTTTCTAGTGGCTGAAGTAAGTTTGACCTTTTCTGTATAACATTTTTAGCAGCTGAATTAATTAAAAACGCTTCTAGCTATGATGTTTGATCATTTAAATACATTTTTACGGATCAACTTAATTTCTTCGCCCGCTGAATAGTACTTCAAATAGCTGAATTAGACGAAATATTAAAATGTTCCTATTTTTCCAGCTGAATCAATTGAAAACTCCTTTTATAACAAAGTTTTATCGATTTTACGCAATTTTAGTGGCTGAATTAAATTCTAACTTTGCTGAATAACATTTATAGCAGCTGAATTATGATGTTTGATAATTTAAATAGATTTTTTACGGATTAATTTGATTTTTTCCCTTGCTGAATAGTACTTCAAATAGCTGAATTAACTGAAATATTAAAAATTTCCCACTTCTACTAGCTAAGTTAATTGAAACCGCCTTTAATAACAAAGTTTTGGAATTTGTACGCAATTTTTAGTGGCTGAATAAAATTATAACTTTGCTGAATAATATTTTTAGAAGCCGAATTAGTTTAAAATTCTTCTACCTGTGATTTTTGATCAACTTTATACAATTTTTTTTGTTCCTCTGCTAAATAGTACTAAGTAGTATGTGAATTGATAACCCCTTTCATAACAATATTTTGAAATTTTTTGGTGTCTGAATTAAATTTGACCTTTGCTGAATTGCACTTTGAGTAGAGGAATAAATTTAAATAATTTTTTGAACCTTTAAATGTGATTTTAAGAAGAATGCTTCATATTTTGCTTTGCTGAATAGTATTTCAAGTAACTTAATTCAATGAAATATTAAAAATTTCCATTTTTGCTAGCTGAATTAATTGAAAACCCCTTTCATAATAATGTTTTGGTGTTTTTACTCAACTTTTTAGTGGCTGAATTAAATTTAAGCTTTGCTGAATAACATATTTAGCAGCTGAATTAATTCAAAATGCTTCTAGCTATGATTTTTGATTAAGTACTTTTTTACTGATCAACTACAATTTTTTTTAATTAATTTCTCGTTGGAATCGAGCTTAATGACCAGTGATGCAAGTGAAAAAGGAAAGCCGAAGATTCGAACCCACACAACCACCACTATGTGACATGCATGTTTCGCCTTTGGCAGAGGCTCTTCAGACATATCGGCTGTGGAGCGGCTTCTCTGTCATCGAACAGTTCTTCTTTCAATTGCAATTTTTTCGTTGCTGAATAGTATTTCTATTAGCTGAATTGGATAAAATTTTAAAACATTCCTATTTTGACCATCTGCATGATTCGGGAAAGTCTCTCACAAAAAAGTTTTGTAATTTTTACGCAAATTTGAGTGGCTGAATAAATTTTTATCTTTGCTGAATAGTATTTTGCTGTTGCTAAATTAATTGAAATGCCCTGTGTTATAATTTTTGATGTTTTAAATTTGATTTTGATCGGTCAACTTAATTTTTTCCTTTGCTGAATAGTACTTCTAATAGCTGAATTAGAGTATATATAAAAATTGCATATTTTTACTAGCTGAATTAAATGAAAACCTCGAATCTACGCAATTTTAACTTTGCTGAATAACATTTTCAGCAGCAGAATCAATTTAAAATGCTTCTACCTATGATATTTTATCATTTAAATTCATTTATTACGGATTAATTTAAGTTTGTTCTTGTGCTGAATAGCATTTCTTGTAGCTGAATTAGATGAAATTTTAATAATTTCCTATTTTTACTTGCTGAATTAAACGAAAGAGCAATTTGTAACAAAGTTTTGTAATTTTTACACATTTTTAGTGGCTTAATTGAATGTTACCAATGCTGAATAGTATATTGCAGTATCTGAATTAATCAAAAATTCTATTTTCTATGATTTTTGATTATTAAAATTCTATTCGGAAAGGTCAATTTATTTTTTTCCTTTGCTGAATAGTAATTCAAGGAGCTGAAATAGATGAAATATAAAAGTGTCCTATATTTACTGGCTGAATTAAACGAGAAAGCATTTTGTAACAATGTTTTGGTATTTTTTTGTTTGTATTTTTAATATCTGAATTAAGTTTTGCCAAATCGCTTGACCCATTCGAGAACCACAATTTTTAATCGCTTTCAAATATTCAACTATTACCCAAAAACGATTTCTAATTACTTTGATGTTTTTCTTTCTAATATTTCACTCTCCCACCCCGCTAAATAAAAGAAACTTTTGCAAAGGCGTTCAAAATGGGAGGAAGTGTAAATTTGTCCCAGAACAGGAACAACAACAAACACCAAGAAGAAATGGAACACCAAAGTTTTCAAACACGCATAAGTATGCCGAACAAACACCGCTACCAATCATCTAAAAGAATGTTAGTGACAGTTTAAATGGTGTTGGTACTAAGGCAAAAGGGACGAACGAAGAAAAAAGAACACAGCAAAGTACATTTTAGGATTGAAGCGTTGAAGCGGGTGTTGTTACGCCGATTCCTCATTAAAATTCACTTAAATAAACGCACACAAATGTTAGACGCTCATTATTTTTTCATTTATTCATTTGTGAGCAAAAGAGGAGTTTTTTTTTTAATTTTTTTGTCTAACATTTCTTTATTTAGCGCTATGTTATGTCACGACTACAAACTGTGAAGTTACGTGCGTGTTTTTTGACTTAAGGGTTAGTTAATTGCAGGATGTCTTTTTTATTCACTTAGTTACAGATAATTTATATTTGAAGCTGTTTAATCGTATGGAGTTTGAAAAACCATTGAAAATATTAGCGATAAAGCACGAAGGCCGCTGTGCAAATTGTGACTATCATCGTATACCTAGTTCCATACCAGGGGCTCAATTATGTTTCTATGAAAATGTGAAATGAAAAATGTTATAAATGGAAAAACTGTCAAATGAAGAATATTATAAAAAAATATTTATCTTTTCAAATTTTCACAGAACAAGAATCCAGCCCCAGTTCCAGTAGTTCCAGTTATCACTTCCCAAGTTCATCCAAAAAAATCGTGTCGAACATAAAAAGCGGCCTTATAAGACACCAATAAATAAAACTTTTATTTTTTTTTGTCGAAGTTTTTAACACCCTACCTTGAGGGAATACTAGCCTCCGAAAAACAGAAGTTATTCAAATAACTCCAACAGGCGTTGTTAAATTATACCACCAAATGTTTGTTTTTTTTATCTCAAATTTCCCCAAAACAATCTTTCAACTCTATAAATAATTCCATTAACATAATTCAAAACATTTATTTATGATTTGCAAAGCCATGGTGGAGGCTCTTTGAAGTCCAAAACAACAAATGATTAGAGTTGGGGAAAAAAACGCTCCAAGCTACCATAACACAGCTAAGGCAATTGAACAATGTTGTTAGCTAATTAGCATAGATTTCAAACAATCAATATGTATGGCTTGAATGGAAAATGAAAGAAAAGAAAAGTTTTCTGTATTCTCATTACGAAATCACTGCTAATTGCTTTGAAAACTTCAAAACAAATCCGACATTAAAACGCGCCGAACAAATATTAACCCCTTGATAAAAGCAATATTATTTGGGGTGAGGAGGAGAAAGGAGTTGCGAAGGAGGGAATTAATTCTGACCACAACAAAAAACAAGTTAAAATAGAATCAGTTGGCAGTGCCGATAACGAACTAACCTGAGCCTGTGGATGTACAAAAAACAATTACGAGAATAAAAAACGAATAGAATTTGCGCATTTTTCCAACAAAGTTTTGGATATTTCAAATAAACATTGTTTGTGTGAGAGGTGTATGAAGGCGAGGCTTCAAAGATTAGGATAATTCATGGCCCATATATCAGGGGGTATCAGGTCCACAAGCAACAACAGCATTCTTGCGCAATATTTTAAAATCAAAAAATACGATGTAAGCAAGTGACAACAACATGCATTACTAAGGCATTCCCATCGTTAGGCACTGAGGTACTATACATTGCTTGGTGGTACAATGCGACTATTTAAATATCGCGATGATCCATAAGCAACAACAGCACACATGTGCAGTAGAATCAAGTGAATAAATTCGTTGTAAACAAGTAGCAACAGCATGCATTACCAACCTATTACATTCCCACGATAATTGAATCTTCGCTGAGGAACGAAACGGATTCCAACCGGCATCAACCGGATTTTTTTTCCACTGGTGAGCAAAATATGCCGACAACTTTGTCCACCATTATTACAGAGCAGGTCCAGATGATCTGCATTCCTGAGTCTCCGAGCCGGAGATGCAAGTAACTTACGCAAGATTTGCAACCCATCTCCTTCACATCCAGTGAAGTTGAGAGAAATATTTCCAAGTCCAAACCATCCATGGCAATGTTAAAGAAGTTGCACGGTGCTCTTAAAGCAAATTTAAATGGAAGGTGCTTACACCTGGGAAGTTTTTGCGGATTTTGATACTACAATCTTCATAGTTGAGAAAAATCAAAAATCAAAAAAATCGCCGGAGCGCTTTTTAAATAAATCGCGATTCAAGTTGACATTTTTGGTTGTTTTTTTTCACATGTTTTTTCGAAATGGGACTACAGAAAATGTTGTAGCAATGAAAATTCTCTACAAGACTGACCTGCATAATATTTTCGTAGGTTTTACCGTTTTTGACGATATTACTGCCATACAAGAAGTACAGTGGACAAAAGAGAAAGCCACACCACCAATACCAATATCCAAAGGTGGCGTATTTGGCTGTGAATTTGTTATTAGCCGGAGGCTTAAAGATCTCGTATCCAGATTCACCCCGGTGGATGAAAGGCTAGTGACAGTTCGGATAAAAGCTAAATTCTTCAACATCAGTCTTTTTTGTGCCCATGCTCCAACCGAAGAAAAGGACGAGCAAACAAAAGATATTTTTTACGTTCGACTGGAGAAAACATATGATCGATGCCCTGTTCATGGCATTAAAATCATCATAGGCGATTTTAATTCAAAGATTGAAAAAGAGACTGTCGGTAAAAAGTGAAACATCAAACTGATGGCTTTGTATATTCTCCTGTAGGTACGAGCATGGGAACCTGGTAACAGATACACGAACCGTACTTAACATATGGAAGGAGCATTTTTCTAACCTATTGGTAACAAACGACAGCGATGAGAACGAGGTCTCCGCATCAATTCCAGATGACGGAATCGAATGTATACCACCCAGTCAGAGTGAGGTTATGAAGGCAATTAATCGATTAAAAAATAACAAAGCAGCAGGAGCTGACGTGCTACCAGCAGGGCTCTTCAAGACCGGTGGCGAAGAGCTGATGAAGTGTATGCATCAGCTCGTTATCAAGATATGGCAGGAATAACGCATGCCCGACGACTGGAATTTGAGCATCCTATGCCCCGTACATAAGAAGGGAGATAAAACAGTGTGTGCCAATTATGGAGGCATAAGTCTGCTCCCCATTGCTTGATAAGTCCACCATTGACCAGATCTACACTTTACGGCAGATTCTGGAGAAGACTCAAGAAAAGCAAATCTACACCTATCATCTTTTTGTCGATTACAAGGCCACTTTTGACAGCCCTCTGCGTACAAAGGTGTTTGAAGCCATGTCGGGGTTTGGTATAATCGCAAAGCTAATACGACTCTGCAAGATGACATTATCGGTCACGGCAGATTCTGGAGAAGACTCAAGAAAAGCAAATCTGCACCAATCATATTTTTGTCGATTACAAGGCCGCTTTTGACAGCCCTCTGCGTACAAAGGTGTTTGAAGCCATGTCAGGGTCTGGTATACTCGCAAAGCTGATACGACTCTGCAAGATGACAATATCGGTAACGCGTTCATCAGTTAAAATAGGGAAAAACCTCTCTGAGGAGTTCGCCACCAAACGAGGTTTTAAACAAGGAGATAGTCTCTCGTGCGATCTCTTCAATAAGAAGATCATACGAGATGCAGAAGCGAATAGAAATGGCACTGTCTACAACAAAAACCACATGCTACTCGCATATGCCGACGAAATCGATATCATAGGTCGGTCGGAACAAGTTGTACGGAATATTTTTGTAAGAGTTGAAGAAGAATCTGCCAGGGTATGGATGACAGTAAATGGCGATGAAACCAAATTGATGGTATCGACGCGTAATACATCATCTGAATTCAGTCTAACTGTGGAATTTGGCAGATACAACTTTGAGATAGTTAGAGACTTCATCTACCTCGGCACCGCCCAGGGACGTAGCCACGATTTCATTTCGGGGGGGGCCATCTGACCAAAATTTTTAAAGTTCATGTTAGCGAAAATGCCTTATTTAGCAATGATGTAAACCTTATTTTATACTTATATTACTGATGAAATAATTTTCATAACTATTTTTTAATTAAAATGACGTAAGACTTCTTGGACAATTTCCCCTAGTTTTCAGAACTTTTTTGACAATATATCATAATTAATATATGTTCAAAACAATGGATATAATATTTTTGGTTGTATAATTTATCAAATAACTCACATCTACAGTTAATGTTATGTAATTTACTGATATCACTTCGGTAAGACCAAAATAAAGAGTATACAATCGGAAAACTTTAGAAATATCTTAACATTTAATGTAGTTGTTTACATGTAATGTTGAGGACCTTTCCTTTGTTTACTACTTCACAAAAGTTCAAAATCAAGACTTCAATTTTCCACTCCAATTTTTTTGAGTAATTTATGAAAGGAAAATTGGAATATTAGAGAATTGATTTATGCAGATTTAGTCGCCCAATCGTGCATCTGTCAATAGACTATTTTGGCGTCCAATCGTCGGATTTCTCTTATAGAAATTCTGGATTCCTATAGTGGATTTTCTCATAAATTGATCAGGAACTAAGAAAACACCTGTCTTGTCAGTCTTGAATACTTTTAAAATTAATTAGCAAAAATTCATAAACACAATTTTTTCCAATCTACATTTTTTATACTCTCATCGAAATAATGGTTTTAGTGCCAAAGTGTGTTTGGAAGAAATCTGTTTCAGAAAATTGGGAGTCGACTTAGCTATGTTCGTCGGTCTGGATAGCTGCCTGGAAAACACGATAATTCTCGAAAAGATCAACCGATTCGGTCCAAAATTTGGCCTCCGTGTTATTTTGTCCAAATATCGATTTACTCTTTCAATAACCTTACACAGAGTATTTCAAAAATTTTCAGAGAAGTGCAGTTTAAGACCTCTCTGGATAATTAGTCAATATACCTGTGTAAGCTTAAGACCTCAGTAGTCATGGCTTCACTTCCTTTATGCTAATAATTTAGTTATAAGTAAAAATATGAAATAAATAAACTAATAAATAACAAGTAAAAACGGCGTTAATTTCGGCCGGGCCGAACTTGTTATACCCTCCACCACAAGTTGTATTGAAGTAAAATGGAATAATTTTTTCTTTTCGTGTATGAAGAAGACTTAATACTACATTTCAGCAATTTCGGTAAAACAATGTGAGGCACCATTCTATGGAGGCTATTTCAAAACGTCGATATATACCGACAAATTTCTTAAGGAAAGTTTTTAGGCTCAAAGAAGAATAAATACCAAATTTCCTATATTTCGGTAAGAGAATGTAGCTAAAACTTAAAAAATTCCGAAAATCAAGAAGTACGATTCTATGGGGATAAGGAAGGCGTGGACCTGTACTGATAATACTCTTCTGGAATATTTTATAACTCTTGGAAGACGAAATAACGAATTTCAGCCATTTCGGTTGGATATTGACGTCGCAATCTTCAGTATTACGAAAATCGGGAGGTACCGTTCTATGGGGACTATATCGAAACATGGACCTATACCGACGAATTTTAGTCAGAAATGGGGCAATATGAAAGCGCGGACCTGTACAGACATATTTCTGGCGAACAGTTTTATATCACATTGAAGACTAAATACTAAATTTCAGCCATTTTGGTGGAATATTGAAGACACAACCTTCAAAATACGAAAAATCGGGAGATACCTTTCCATGGGGGCTATATAAGGGCGAGAACCTATACCGACAAATTTAGACGGGAAGTTTGAGTACTCCCGACGAAGTCTAAATACCAAATTTCACCCATTTCGGTGGAATATTAAGGCCACAACGTTCAAAATACCGAAAATCGGGAGGTACCGTTCTATGGGGCCTATATGAAGGCATGGACCGATACCGACAAAGTTCTGGGGGAAAGTTTTATACCACCAACGTAAACTATGTACCAAATTTCAGCCATTTCGGTGTGATAATGAAGCGAAAACCTTCAAAATACCGAAAATCGGGAGGTACCGTTCTATGGGGGCTATATGAAGGTGTGGACTGATACCAACAAAATTCTGGGGAAAGTTTTATACCCCTAAAGAAGACTACGTACCAAATTTCAGCCATTTTGGTAGGATAATGAAGCTAAAACCTTCAAAATACCGAAAATAGGGAGGTACCATTCTATGGGGGCTTTATGAAGTTGTGGACCGATACCGACAAAATTCTGGGGGAAAGTTTTGTACCCCTAAAGAAGACTACGTACCAAATTTCAGCCATTTTAGTAGGATAATGAAGCTAAAACCTTCAAAATACCGAAAATCGGGAGGTACCGTTCTATGGGGGCTATATGAAGGTGTGGACTGATACCGACAAAATTCTGGGGGAAAGTTTTATACCCCTAAGGAAGACTACGTACCAAATTTCAGCCATTTTGGTAGGATAATGAAGCTAAAACCTTCAAAATACCGAAAATCGGGAGGTACCGTTCTATGGGGGCTTTATGAAGTTGTGGACCGATACCGACAAAATTCTGGGGGAAAGTTTTATACCCCTAAGGAAGACTACGTACCAAATTTCAGCCATTTTGGTAAGATAATGAAGCTAAAAGCTTAAAAATATCGAAAAACGGGATGTACTGTTCTATGGGGGCTATATGAAGGTGTGGACCGATACCGACAAAATTATGGGGGAAAGTTTTATACCCCTAAGGAAGACTACGTACCAAATTTCAGCCATTTTGGTAGGATAATGAAGCTAAAACCTTAAAAATATCGAAAATCGGGAGTTACCGTTCTATGGGGGCTATATCAAAACGTGGACCGATATATCCCATTTTCAATACCAACCATCCTGCAAGTAATAAAAACTTGTGTACCAAATGTTGACTCTCTATCTTTAAAATTGCGAGCTGTATCTTGATTTCAACAGACAGACGGACGGACTGACGGACGGACGGACGGACGGACAGACGGACATGATCAAATCGACATAGAATTTTATGCTGATCAATAATATATATACTTTATAGGGTCTCCGACGAATATTTCGATGTGTTACAAACGGAATGACAAATTTAATTATACCCTCCATATGGTGGAGGGTATAAAAAGACCTCTCTGGAAACGCTTTGCTTTTTTGCAATAACTGTTCTCGGGGCCCCTATTTTACAATACAAGTTTTTGTTTCCATACTTCCAGAGAAAATGGCCCGAAAGCTGTAAGGAACACCAACGGCCATCATGTGTAGTGGCTGGTGCATACGACAACTTTCGAACCGGATATGGCTTTGGTCCAAACATTGTTTATAGCAATATTTCTGCGAGCCTTATAGTATAAAGTTCGTAGATGGTGATTTTCGGTCTACTCCTTCTGGTATTTCCCCCCCAAAATTCAAGAATTTTAGCTACAGTCGTATGTGCGATTTTTCTTGAACGGAGCAACAGATTTGTCGCAAACTTTGGTTTTAGTAATATTTTGTCCAAACTTAGTTTTAGCTCGAAAATGGGTACATCCCATTTCTTTTAAAAGAAATGACTCCCAAAATAAGATCTACTTACAAAATGAACTATGTCGGTCCGGTCCATTTCTTCAGGTACCTCCTCCGTAACATTTGTAATCAGTGATAAGATCCATATTTTGTTGGTGAGTTCATACGTCCGAAAATGGCTACACAATTCTGAAAATCTCCTAATACATAGTTTTGGGTTAAAGGATTTTGGTTGTGTAGCCGTTTTTCCTTTTTTGATTTCGTTTGTCGTTATAAGGGCCTCTGCCAAAGAAGGAAAAGGAACAATTCTAGAAATGTGCATCCATTGAAAGTACTTCCCAAAATACAATTCAAAGTGTAATCGACAAAAAATCCCTGAAGATGAAATTCAATGTAATTTCCAAATAAAGGAAATAGTATGTAATAAATAAAATATAAACATTGACCTCTATCTCAATAATCTTGATTTTATTAACATTCGAAAGGTCGAACAAAACATAAAAATACGACAGAAAATCCTTTTTTGTACAATAGACATTTACTAATTTGTAGGAAGAGACTAGTTTCAAATAATCTCAACGGACGACACTGCGGTGGAATAAAAATTATACCATAAAAAAGGGTTGATATAGTTTTTTTATTTTTGCAAATTTCAAACATAATAAAGAACACTGTGGCACAAAATGGAGGTGAGTATATTAAGTATATTAAGAATCCCGACGGACAGATCCGCCGCGAATCGAACTTCTGAGTTATGGCGTGATGAAGATTCTGCGACCTTGTAAGGCATCTGAAATTAGCGTTATATCTTTGTTAATTATTTTTTTAGCTTACTTATGAGATGGCATGTCTAGAGCATTTCGACCTTCTAACTCATTTCCTTCGATGTCCTTTTCGTCCCTTATTCTAAGAACTGCTATAAAACTATCACATGATGACGTTTTTAAGCTTCGAAATATTCTGCACAAATGTCGCTCAGAAAATTTTAGGTACGACTCTCATTGACAATCGATTTTGTCGCGTTTTCATGGTCATTTTTCACATTTACCCGGTTTTGTTTAGAAAAAGACTATATATTGTTTTTTGTATATTCGTTATTTTCTGGTTGTTCGAATATACAGAATATACAAAACCACAAAACATAGTTTCTGAGCCAAACCAGGGTAAATGTCAAAACTGATCATGAAAACGTGACAAAATCGGTTAGTTGTCAATGAGATTCGTACCTAAAATTTTCTTAGCGAAAATTCGATTCACGGCGGAGCTGTCCTTCGCGATTCTTAATATACTCACCAAGGGCTTTCATCCCCAAAAGGAATTATCTCTGCCCCAAAATTTAGGTTCACAGTGGAATTTGTAATTGTTATGATGTTCAAAATAGTTCATCACAAAAACGTCTTAGAGACTATATACTTATTGCTCTTGTCAAAAACAAAAGATCGCAAGAATCTTTTTTCTAGATGTTGTTTATAAGCCAAAGTATTGGAGGTAATATGCTACAAACGTTCAATAAATACAAATAAACGTCTTGTTTTGAACTCAGCAACACTTACAGTCAGCCAAAAATTACCATTAAACGCCTAAACAAAACCTTAAAACTTAACAACAACTATGCAAAAAATGACTCAAAGAGCCACCTGGCTACGTCGGTGGCACCGCCATAAATAGAGCAAACAACATCAGTTCTGAAATAAGGAGGCGTATAATATTGGCAAATAGATGCTACTTTGGACTTAGTAAGCAATTTAGGAACAAAGCCACCTCTCGAGAAACAAAAATCACACTTTACCAAACACTGATACTACCTGTGCTAATGTATGGCTCCGAAGCATGGGTACTTGCGCAATCAGATAAGGCAGTACTTGGTGTGTTCGAAAGAAAAATTCTCCGCAATAAATATGGACCAGTATCCTTCGTCGGTGAATACGACGTCGAATGAACGACGAGCTATACCAGATATATACTGGCATCGACATAGTTAAACGTATTGAGCTACAACGATTGCGTTGGCTTGGAATCAACACTGACGAACATGATACAGAGTGGGCCCGATACTGAAGCCAGCAAAGCTGAATCGTACAGACCGATCTCGCATCTGAAAAAACTATCCAGTTGCCGAGCACAGCACAACAACAGCGCCGCACGCCATCTCCACACAGATTAGTCGAAGGCTCAACCGAAGCAAGTCGTGCTATAGGCAGTGTTGGTGGCACTCGACCTATCAAAAATAGCACTCCACGCTGTTGAAAACATTGAGCAGACAACCCCTCTGACCAAGTATAACACATAGATAATCAATTTTATGTGTGGAAGCCAGTCGTACGTGGAATTCAGGAACAATAAGTCTAAGCATAGTATAGTCAAATATGGTGTTCTCCGGAACAGTATGTTCAGTTAATTCCACCCCCTTCAGACGGCATTGACGTATACGCATAGTAACGTATGCGGATGATTGTACGATCTTGGCGTCAGGAGGGATTTTCATGATATAGAAAGATAGGTCCAACGTTACAAGAGAAAACCTCGAGATATTCGTGAGAAATATTTCAGATTTCTTTTGGTAAGGAATATTTTTAATAAATGCTTTTAATATAAATCCGATACGGCATCAATAATCTCAGCATCAAGGTAAACAAAAGCTGAACCCTTTTATTTAAATAAATAGCCACTGGTACAGGTAAACAATTAAAATCCTGCTCTACCAACCACCACACCCCCAGATCAAGACAACAGTATTTTTTAAGCAAAACCAGTAAGGAAAGGATCATAGTCGGGCGGGGCCGACTATATGATACCCTACACCACTGTGAATATGTAAAATATAGGAGATATGTATCAATTTGAACTGATTTATATACATATATATACACATCCCAAATTTCATCAAAATTAGACAGAGCGGTCGAAAATATACATAGGAGCTATATCCAAATCTGAACCGATTTCGATATAAGTTGTTACACTTATTTCTAGACTAAATTCAGTCACACATTCCAAATTTCATCAAAATTGCACGTAAATAGCGTGTTTTCAGCAAGTACGTCAAATCGGCCGAAAATATATTTGGGAGCTATATCCAAATATGAACCGATTTCGATGTAGTTTGGGACATTTATTTTGAGACCGAATTCAGTTACACATTCAAAATTTCATCAAAATCGGACGTATATAGCGTGTTTGGTGCAGCAAATACGCCAAATCGGCGGAAAAATATATGGGAGCTATATCCAAATCTGAACCGATTTCGATATAATTTGGTACATTTATTTATAGACCTAATAAATTTAAATGTCAAATTATAGCTACATCGGTCTGAAAATGTAGCTACAAACGTCAAAACACCGCAAATCGGGGGTACCGTTATATGGGGGCTATACCAAAACGTGGACATATGTCCACAAGTTTGGTTATATAAGTTTATTGACACTTTAGAACCCTAAGTGTCAAAATATAGCTAAATCGGTCTGAAAATGTAGCTAAAACTGTCAAAATACCGTAAATCGGGGGGTACCGTTATATGGGGGCTATACCGAAACGTGGACCTATGTCCACAACTTTTGTTATATAAGTTTATTGACATCTAAGAACCCTAAATGTCAAATTATAGCTACATCGGTCTGAAAATGTAGCTAAAAACGTCAAAATACCGCAAATCGGAGGGTACCGTTATATGGGAGCTATACCAAAACGTGGACCTATGTCCACAACTTTTGTTATATAAGTTTATTGACACTTAAGAACCCTAAATGTCAAATTATAGCTATATCGGTCTGAAAATGTAGCTGAAAACATCAAAACACCGTAAATCGGGGGGCACCGTTATATGGGGGCTATACCAAAACGGGGACCTATGTCCACAACTTTTGTTATATAAGTTTATTGAAACTTAAGAACCCTAAATGTTAAATTATAGCTACATCGGTCTGAAAATGTAGCTAAAAACGTCAAAATACCGTAAATTGGGGGGTACCGTTATATGGGGGCTATACCGAAACGTGGACCTATGTCCACAACTTTTGTTATATAAGTTTATTGACATCTAAGAACCCTAAATGTCAAATTATAGCTACATCGGTCTGAAAATGTAGCTAAAAACGTCAAAATACCGCAAATCGGAGGGTACCGTTATATGGGAGCTATACCAAAACGTGGACCTATGTCCACAACTTTTGTTATATAAGTTTATTGACACTTAAGAACCCTAAATGTCAAATTATAGCTATATCGGTCTGAAAATGTAGCTGAAAACATCAAAACACCGTAAATCGGGGGGCACCGTTATATGGGGGCTATACCAAAACGGGGACCTATGTCCACAACTTTTGTTATATAAGTTTATTGAAACTTAAGAACCCTAAATGTCAAATTATAGCCAAATCGGTCTGAAAATGTAGCTGAAAACGTCAAAATACCGTAAATGGGGGGGTACCGTTATATGGGGGCTATACCAAAACGTGGACCGATATATCCCATCTTCGAACTTGATCTTCCGACGGCTAAAAAAAATGGTATTCCCCAATTTTCAGCGAAATCGGTCAACAAATGCGACCGGTATGTTGCGAACGGACGGACGGACGGACATGCATAAATCGACTCAGAAAGTGATTCTATGTATATCCCTAGAAGGAACTATGGGTCTATCTCGCTTCCTTTTGTATGTTACATACAAATGCACTAACACATAATACCCCTTACCACATAGTGGTGTAGGGTATAAAAAGGCAGCGAAACGATATTGCTCAATAGTTTTCTCCAGCTAATTGCCCAAACAATAAATGCCTATGGCTTGCATTTTTCTCCGAAAATGTAAGAACTGGAAAACAACAACAAAAATGGAGGAAAAAATCTCAACCCATTTCCAAAAGAAAAAGTGTTAAACTTTACTTTTCGCTTCTTTTGGAACAAAAATAGGCAATTGTTCAATATGTTCCCTTTTGTAAGCGAAGACTAACCACAACAGCAACGAACTAACCAACCAGTCAGCCAGTCTCCTTTTGTCCAGGCAATGAAAAGAAAAACTTATTTTCAACCACACTGTGAATGACAAACAACAATACACAATGCCAACATAATAGCTGACTACAATAGAAACTGGAACAAGACAAGGCTCAGAGGGAGCTTCGTAATAGCAAATACCAGCAGCAGTATTACGAGTAGGAAAAGGCGGAAAGCCAACCCAATAACGCCTTGGTTGCTGTGAAATAATACCAATAATTCAAGACTGTGCCACATAGAAATGACTCCAGTTATACCTTGGTTATTTGTACGACTTGTAGCTGTTGGTGTTGGGTGAAGAAATAAATTGGTTTTTGGCTTCAATGTCCTTTATCATTTCCCTTTGTGTTAGTGGTAACGGGAGTGCTGGTGTGGAGCAGCTGCTGTCGCTTGGTTGGAGTTATAAATGTTAATCATTGCTGCGAATTTACAAAAACAGATTGTAATGAATTGGACAGGAAAGGCATAACAACAACAACAGTGGCAGCAGCAGCACCAAGAGACACTAAGCCAACCAGTCAACCAACTAGCCGGGCAAGCCATAGTAAACAACATTTATTCCTTGACAGGATTAAAGCAACACGAAAAGTGGGCAAGTGTAATGTTTTTAAAAGACAACTTCGTATTTGAGAAGCAACACCATTGAAGTTGTAAAAAGTCAGTTGGTGGTTTTCTTTTTTTAAGAAACAATTTTGAATTTTAACAAAACATCAATGACAATTATTTTGGTATCCTTTAAAAAAGTTCGGAGTGTTAAAAAGTCCCTCCTCCTATTCCTTTCATTTATTTTTTATTCTTTGGCAAACTAATTTCTTGCACGTGTTACTTTCTTAGCGTTTAGTTTGAAAAGTATTTACGCTTTTTTGCTTTTGATTTATTTGTGAGATAACCACATGACAAAACAATTTTTGTTTAGCAAAGAAAATGGAAGGCTTCGAAAATTGAATAGCAAGGCGCAGAATGCGCTAAGCAAATTAACAATAATGATGTTTGCTTTATAAGCGGATAGGTGGTGATGATTTAAGGAACCATGTCGGTTAGGGAAGGTTATTGTTGAAAGCTCACAAAACAATCATAATTTGGGGAAAAAATGTCTGTTTCCAAAACTTATTCCAATTAATATTTTTACATATATGTATAATGTTTTAGTATAATGTTTTAGTCTTTAGCGCGATCCGAGAAGTGATGTGGATTAAATCGCAAAGTGTTGAATTTTATGTAGGAGGTACTAGAAGAAATATACCTGAATCTACATTTGGGAGTCATTTCGTTAGTTATTGTGCGTTAGTTATTTAGTTGGTCACCGAAATTTTTTTTCAGGGGGCATGAAATTATCTTGAAAATCATTATATCGCTATAAACACGATCTTTGGTAAAAATTTGTAACCGATCCTCAAACAGCACTTAAGCAAAAAGTTATTAACTCGTCGGAGAGAGGTTCACGTTCAAATGTTTTATGCCAAAGATGCCATTCAATCATGGGTGCAAGTGATCTGGCATGTCATCTTTTTAGCATCTTCATGGATGAATTTTTTATGAGCGTGGACCCCAAAAGATGCTATTCTTTTGGATCCAAAGCATGTCATTTACAACGATGCTTTAACATGTCATTTTCACCAATGCTTTGGCATGTCATTTCCACCAATGATTTGGAAAGTCTTGTTCACCAACCCTTTGCAATGACATTATCACTACGACAAGAGTTTTAACAACGTTGGCTGCGATTTCGATTCTCCGACAACATCAAGCCTATTGTAAATAATTAATCTTAATAAAAACACAAAATTCATCTCTATTGGATCGATGGAATGGGTTCAAATTCTGATGAAATGATCGGATCTTTCACGACTTCCTTTGCATTAGTTCAAATGCTAATGACTTCGACTACGTTTGAACCAATGGAAAATATGTCATGAAATCACGTCATCGCATGGAACCCCTTCCTTCAAATTTTGCTGGGTAAATATTACAATTACTGTGGTTTTACCCAAATCAGTTGCTCCCTTTGGGAGTTCTCATGCGCACCATTTTAGCAACATATTTTTTATACCCTACACCACTATGTGGAAAGGGTATTATAAGTTTGTTTTGGTAAAAATTCATGTAACACCGCGAAATATTCGTCGGAGACCCCCAATGTGGTATACCAATCTTCATATCTCGTCGAGATAAAGCGATTTTGAGATGTGTGTCCGTCCGTCCGTCCGTCCGTGTGTCCGTCTGTCCATTATAAATTGTAATCAAACTCCAGGCCGCAATTATGGACCGATCGTCACGAAATTTGGTATCGAGGTCGATTTCTCATCAGAATAGATCGCTATTTTAATTGGAGATGATCGTGAAATATTTAGCGGGTAAAATGGACCGAAAACATAATTTTTATCCGATTTTGTAGATGCTCTGTAGGTCGCAATAATAGTCCGATCGCCTCGAAATTTTAAATAAGGTAAGAGTATATGACAAAGAAGAAACTTGCAATTTGAGATGGAGATCAGATAATATTTAGAGGGTTAAATGGACCAAAACTTTTGTGTGAAAATTGTAAAAAAAATTTAATATACAGCTTATATCTTTATTCCTGGTAGAGACATTCCGGGCAAGTAAGCTATACTTGGAAGAGGAACGCTTGACCTTTCTATTGATGCCAATTGTGTTGGTGTACATGATAAGATAACAGAGTAACAGCCTAATATACCCTGTTATTTGTTTGTAGTGTAATCATAAACACGGTAGAGGTCGCAATTATAGCTCAATAATTACGAAATTTTGCACGAGGTAAGGCTTTAGTCAGAGGAAGATGCCTACAATTTTGGATGATGATCTGATATTATTTAGCGGGTGAACAGGACCATTACTTTGTATGAAAAATACAAAAAAATATTTTTGGTCTATATTTTATTTCCTGAAGGGCATATACCGGCAAAGTAGACTACATATGAAAATATAACTACTGATCTTCCCCCTGATGAAAATTGCAATAAAGTGTCTGCTAGATAACGGGCCTACTGCTTAATATATAATGGGTTTTGTGTAGAGAACCACATTTTTCCATCCCCAGTTGTTACATTATTGCAAATTACATGGTGCCCTAACGTTTTTATTGTCCAATTGGATTTATATACATACATTGCAGCATGGGTCGCCACCCTTGCCACCTTTTTCAAAACGATTCCCCAGCCAGGCAAAATCAAATTTTCAACGGTTGCAAAATATTCTTCAGTAAGGTTTAAGACATTTTCTGAGTTTTTCACCCACGTAAAACTACTTTAGAAGTGGTGTCTTAGGACACGCCGTTCGGACTCGGAGATAAGCTGTGGGTTCCATATCATTGAGTGTTGTCCCTTTTGGGATGTTTGTGAAACAGTTATTATGTTATTATTTAAGCTTGGCGTGATACGGTACCAGAATCCACAAATTTACTTCTTACAATAAGTTTATTTGTTCCATAAAGAAATTTTGATATGTGGAAAGCTAATTCCCAAGGGTAAAGGTGTATGGTATTGCATGGTCGGCCCCGTCCGACTATAGCCTTGGCTTACTTGTTTAATTTTGTTGTTGTTGTAACAGCATATGATATGTTTGCAAGTTTGTTCTTTGCTTAATCTGGCGCTGGCTCTATCTCCAGGTCTAGGAATGTGTTTGGGGTTAAGTGAGTAGGTTTGGCAGGGCATTTGAAGAGGTGCAGTGTATCGTGCGGGCCCGTATCGCATGCGGGCAGATCTTTTCCACTATCATGGCTACACTATTCCGAGCGTAGTTGAGACAAAACTAATCTAGTTCTCGTTACAGCTAACGTCCCTCAGCTGCGATGGACGTGGGATGTACTACGAGGAGTGCGTTGACAAGGTAGTTGTTATGACATCGCCGATTGCATCAAAGTGAATGCTTTTCAAACTTGTTTGATAAGTTTGCTGATCTAGGGGTTTTCTCTTATTATGTAGATCATCTCTCTAGGTAATGGTGATATTTTCTGACAGGCCTCAGTGGGGAAGTCATATTCTCCATTTAGTGATTAGGAGCTATCGTAACGGTAACGTAACGGTAACACCCGAGCAAATACTGCAACGAGATCATCCATTGAGTTGCTGCAGTGGAAGAACCTTCGTCTCCTCATACACATAGTTTACGGATGACATGAACTGGGTGCCCTAGTTGCTATACTCACGGCGGCGTTCTGACATGTTTGAATATTTGAATATTTGACGTGTTGCGCTTATATTCGCGGACCACACCGACGCCACATAGCTTTTCACAGGCTGATTTATGGCGTTATATGTGGTCAACAAAGTTACTTTATCTGCACCGCAATTGCTGCCGGCTAGGGACTAAAGGATCTAATTATATTTAGTGGTGGTTATTTGCATATTCCGTGTGTGGAAAAAGATGGCAAATTCGGACAAATAGGAGTTCAGCCTTTCACAAATGACTCAGATCATCAGCCAAGATCGTACAATCATCTGCAGGGGTTGGAATACAGAAGATATAAACAATTTCCACGGTTCTCTTGAACCAAATTTTAATGGAAGGTGCTTACACGTGGCAAGTTTTTGCGGAATCTGAAACTACAATGTTCACAGATTCAAGTTCACATTTTAAGAGTTTTTTAGGTTTTCACGATTTTTCTTGGAAACCGCAAGTCCTATCGAAATGGAACTAAAGAAAATGTTGTAGCTATGAAAATTCTATACAAGATTGGCTGATTCTGTAGGTTTTTCCATTTTTGAGATATAGAGGTTCAGATCTAACTTTCAGATTTTTTCCTTAGGTTTTCACGATTTTGCATGGAAACTGCAAATCCTTTCGAAATGGGACCAAAGAATATATTGTAGGTGTAAAAATTCTCTACAAGATTTACTTTTGTAATTTTTTTAGCTTGTACCATTTTTGAGATATATAAGCTTAAGTCATGACATTGTTTTATAAGGAGGCGATACAGTCAATCCATTGTCCTAATTTGTACTTCTATTTCTCAATAACGGTAAAAACTAAGAAAATATCATAGAAGTCTGTCATATAGAGAATTTTCATAGCTATAACATATTGTTTAGTCCTATTTCGATTTCGAAGCAAACTCGTGAAAACATAAAAAACCCTTAAAATGTCAACTTGAATCGCTATTTATTTAAAAAGCGCTTCGGCGATTTTTTTTTTTTTGATTTTTGTCATCTATGAACATTGTAGTTTCAGAATCCGCAAAAACTTTCCATGTGTAAGCACCTTCTATGTAAATTAGGTTCAAAAGCACCTTCTAACAGAGATATCACCCCACTTTGAGGAACTCGCTGTATCAAAGGCCTTTGATAAGTCGACCCCCCAAAGGCTGTCCTATCACACTCCATGCTATGGTTGAGTCCTCGACTAATGTGTGCGGAGATAGCACGCGGAGCTGTTGTCATTCTGAACCCATGCTGATGATCGGCAACTGGATAGCTGTTTCGGACGCTGGGGATGATTAAACCCTCAAGGGACTTTGCTACGAGAAAAGTGAATTCGATCTGTGCGATTCACCTTTGCTTCAGTAGCGCATTTCCCAGACTTCAGTAACAATGTGGGTGGTTAGCGACAAGTTGAGGACTTTAGTAAGATAGTCGACTACCAGTTAATCCAGCTATATCAGCATTAGCATGGAGATTTCATCAGGTCCCATCGCTTTGGATGACCTAACGTTCCTGATGGGATTCCCAACATCATCCACTGTAAATTGTGGTGGTTCATCCTCGACAGGAAGAGATATAATGTGACGTAGTACTCTTCTCTTCTCGCCTTGTAATCCGCGGGGTACTCGACAAACTGTCGATTAACATAACTTGCGCAACAATTCGTATCAGTTAACGTAACGTCGCCAAACGTGACAGAAGTCCTATCATCCTTCTTCCCAAGGTTCAAGAGTGAGTTAATCGTTGCCCACAACTCACTAATTCCGGCACCAATGTTGCACATTTTAAGATGATTTGGACCCATTTATATATTTTCCCGATTTTGCTATAACGGGGTCAATTTTGTTCGAATTACCGTCAAATTTAATATGTGTTATTTCTTAGTCCCCTGAGTAGCTTTACGGATTTGCACAAAATAGGTTTCAAATTTGGGTATAGACCCCATATACATCCTTCACCGATTTTGCAATAACTCCGTAAATTTTAATTGAATAGCCTTTGAATTTAAACGCCCCTGATCATAGTTTTGCCGATTTTGACAAAAATAGGTTCAGATTTGGATACAGCGCCATATATATATTTCAACGATTTTGCTATAAATCGGTCAGTTTTTTATAAAGAGCCTTTAAGTTTCCACTTCTTAGGGTACCTCCCTCATAATAATGCAACAAATTTATTTTTTAAGTGCAGTTTAAGGTATGTGAAAGTTTTTTCTACCGTATCTACGCCTTACGATCCCGTTTACAGCGATATTATATCTTTCGTGGGCAAGTCCATGCTTCCCGACATAATGGTGCAAAAGCTCTAAATTGACCCACTGAAAAGACTGGTGAGCGCGATATCTATGTAAATGAATGACACCCAAATCACGATCCATTTCCAAAATAGACTGTGTCGGTCGATTCATTTTGAGATTTAATCCATATCCATATTTTGTAGTGTTGGGCAATCTCGTTCATTCAACGGATCGATCTTTTTCATTCCGTTCACCAAAAAGATCCGGGTCGTTTACTTCGTTCGTTGGCTCTTTTTCGTTCAAACGAAATGATATGAGCCACTTTGTGTGTGTGCAAATTTGTGATGCAAGCGCTGACGCAGCTTGTGTGAGTTTGTCTGTGTGCAAAAAAAGGTGGTGGTTACTGTTTTGAATATGAACGAAAGAAGCAAAAAGAAACAGAGGAGCTAAAAGAACGAGATGAACCATTGATTTACTGAACGATTGTAGCCAACTGAATCATTGATTGTTTTGTGTTGGCAAATTTGTGAGTTGATTGCGTGAGTGTGTTTGTAAAACTAATTGTAATCTTAAGTTTTACATAATGGCTGTGTTCCAGAACTAAAAAGTTTTTACAATTTTTACGACTTTTACACATTTTACTCGAAAAAGCGTTCCCGTACACAAAAAAGTTGTAAAATGTTCACTTCTCTTTAAAAAAAATGGCGCTGAATGACGCTCTCTTTAAAAACTTTTTACACGATAACATGGTTGCCGGCGTCTGATTGGCTGATACGCCGACTTTGACATTTGTTCCAGTTTTTTTGACGTATTTTCCATTTTTCCGTTCCCGAACTTTTTGAAAAAACTTTTTTGTGACAACAATTTTTCTCTCTTTTACGAGTTTTACTATTAAAAAGTACGGGAACGAAGCTAATATCATAACAACTCTATTTAATTATAACGTTTGTTCATGAAAGGCTCAATAAATTAAATCTTAAATTTTTGTAAAACTAAAGGTGATAGTTCTGCTGCTAATTTTGTAAGCAGCAATGTCTTGGCCATCAGGGATCTAAATGAACGATATAAAAGAATGTGCTGGATTCGGATCCGTTCATTCTTTTCACGGAGTCGTTCCTTTGAACCGGTTCGTTCATGAACGACACAAGTCTAATATTTTGTCGCTAAGTTCATAAGTCCAAAATGGGCCACAAAATTCTGGAAATCATCGAATACATACTTTTGGGGAAAACGATATATGAAAGTTTCAATTCACATAGCCTGAGGGTCTACATTAGGGCTGCTCATACAACTACAAACATATTTTGTTATTGTGTTGGTTTTGAAACACAAACATTTTGATAGTTTCCCAACATACTATTCAGTCAGATTTTATAAAATTTACGAAAAACAATTCGTATAAATAATAATAATAATGGTTCCACAAACATCCCAGACGGGACAGGGGAGACTTCTCTCATATCAATGAGTGCACCCCGATTCATATTGGCTCAATGATATGGGACCTACTGTTTATCGCCGAGTCCGAACGGCGTGTCTTACGACACCACTTTATAGAGAAGTTTTACATGGCTGAAATACTCAGAAAATGTCGCCAACATTACTGAGGGGTATTTTGCCACCGTTGAAAATTTTGATGTTGCCTGGCCGGGGAATCGAACCCACGGCCTTCTGCGTGCAAGGCGGGTGTGCATACCATTGCACCACGGTGGCACCTCAATACATTCTACAATTACACGGATAAGCTAATAATTAGCATACACATTCATTATTTTCAAGAGAATCAAGTTTCGTTTATTCTCCAGTGGCTACACAAGAATTTATAATTCTAATATGATGTTTTGTTCGAGTAATGTTGGTTTGTTGGGTTATCTTGTGTAATGGAAAAAATGTGTGTATTGAACATTTTCAATTCAAAAACAAAAGCTCTCTTTTTCAATTGTGTGAGTGAGCAAATTGACACACACTGACAGCAGAAGTGCGCCCTTTGAGCAGCCCCAGCACAGCAAACCAAATGTCTAATGTCCGACACGTCTGAACAATTTCGGAAGCAAAGTCGATCAGATTTCGTTCCGATTTCTAAATGATTTTTCGGATAGGAAATAGTTCAGATTTTGTACCGATTTCGGAACGAATGTCGGAAAGAAATTTCCTATCCGAATTTCCCAAGGATTTTCTTCAGATTTCGTTACGAAATCGGAGCGAAATCGATCCGATGTCGCTAAGACATTTCGTTCCGAAATTATGTCAACCACTTCATACAACTTTCGTTAAGATATCGTTACGATTTCGGATCAGATATCGGACGTATCGTCCGAATTTTGTTCCGATTTCGTTACGATGTCGGTACGATTGGTTTGCTGGGTATATCTGTCGGCAAATCCTCACTTATACTTGTTTACTTGTTCAATATTTTAATGGAATGAATGCCATCTAATACCCTAGACAGACATCAGCGTTAATTTGCATTAACTGCCTTAATTCTAATTAATTCGTGCATTATGAATTTAAAGGACATTTAGGTATTTCAATATGGCAATAACGTAGAAGAGAGCCCATATTCATATGAGGGAGAGAGCATATTCATGCTCTGAAAGGAAAACAAAAAATACAGTGCAAACAACAATAAAACAGCAATCAGCTGTTTCGTAAATGCAGAAACTGTGTGTCAGGCTAAAATTAAATGCACATCTTAATGCAAATTAACGCTGCCGTCAGTCTAGAATATTAGTCATTAATAAGCAAAAGTTCATTCATTCCCGCTAAGCCGTAAGTTTTGGAAAATTTGCTATTTTCAAAACCTGAGCACGCAACATGTACCTGTTGCCAGATTATCTTGCTTGTTTGTATTGAAGCATGTGCCTATACCAAAGCAATCGGACTTAATTTTGGCTTCTGTTCATCTCGATTTTTCATTTTACACTTGTTTCCTCTCAAGCAACAGCCCTTCCTAACCACTCACGTCTCCTACGCTACTGATCGCCTTATACCTTTATTCTCTTCGATAGCTGTACGACATTTCTGGTCATTGCACGGGTTCCTGCTTTTTGGAGGCCCCTAGTATACAAGTGTAAAGTTGGTGACTGTTTACAGGGAGTGGACAATTCTTTCCCACTGCGCTGATAAGTTCTCGCAACAAAGAGTACTTTTATTAAATCATTAAGCAGGTTGTGTGGAATATGTTGTGGCTATATGGTGAGATTGTAGATTTCCGGCATTTCACTTTTGTTGCTCAGTCTGTTTCAGTCTACATGGCCCATTATATCCACCAAAATACGAATATATTTCATTAACGTAAAAAAGAGTAGATAGACTTCACTACACAACATTATGTCCTGTTGACATAACTACCAGCATATATTAGAAATGTCAGATTTGAACTGATATTTTTAGGCCGAAAAATTAATATACACTTTCACAATACACAATTTTTAATATGGCATTGTAGGTGCGAACATATTATTCCAGGCCAAGACTTATGTATGTAAAGTGTAAAAAGTGTTTCTTTTTTCAAATAAGTGATGCTATATAAAATTTTAATATGCGTTGAAGGTTTTTTTTTGTGGAAATTTTATGACAGTGTTAACATCTTTGACTTTCTTGCTTGCCACTCTCGAAATATGGGTTGATGAGGAAATTTTACCTCAACTTAGAGGAATTTAGATACAGTTTATATATGTCATGGTTGTGAACGGTATACACATATTTAAGTTACAAACTTATAATGTATGCATGTCTGTGTGCGTGTGTCTTCTTCACAGATTTCTTTTTTTTTCTCCTTTCCTTTTCATATAAATTATTACGAAGCTATATAACCTGGTTAGAGTTTTCATGCCATTATGCTACACTTTTTTTGTGTTTCTTGTTTCGGGCCTTAATGGCTTTAAGGTTTTAAAGTTTATTCTTTTACATGTAAGGTTTAAATGTTAATAAATGTCTGCATATCTTGTTCAATATATATGCAAAAGTTCATGTCATTACCTGCCTTTTTTTGTGGATTGCTAAAAAGACTGCTGCTGCGGCGGTGTCATGGAGAGATATCAGTTACCAAAAAAACAAAGTAAACTGCCTGACTGAGCTTTATAAAACAATAACGTTATGACGAGTTCCCTTCTTTCAATGTTTCCAAGTTGGGTAAGTATGTTGCGTATGTATGCACGTACAAGAAGTCAAGGTTATACATTAAAGAGCTTAAGTAGAGCATTTTGAGTACTTTTCATATTTTATTTTTCTTTTTTTACAGGTTTTCTCTTTTTAATATCCCACATCCTTATTGAAGTGTGCTAACGAATAAGGGTGTATATAAATTTCCCATTTTGCCATGATATTAAAAAATGTAAATATATGTATTTTCCCAACATATACGTTTAAGTATTTCATATAAAGGTTTAGATTATGAAACGGGGTTTTTGTTTTTGTTTTTTTTTTTGCTTTAACGTTTTTTGTGCGTTTGTGCCATAAATTTTTCGAAGAATTTTGTTATGGTTTCAAATATGCTGTTTTTCGAATATTTATTTTGAACACCTTTAACCTGCCCAGGTTAAGCCATAAACTTACGTAAAGAAAAAAATGTAAGAATGTAATATATTTTTAATGGGGTGTGTATTAACAAAATATGGGTTATTCGCTGGTAATTATCAAGTCTATATGGAAGTGAGTAATTGAAAAAAAAAATATGTTTAAAATATCAACGTCATTGAAAAAATATTTTTAAAATATACACATTACTGAAAAAATATTTTTAAATATCCACGTCATTGAAAAAATATTTTTTAAATATCCACGTCATTGAAAACATAATTTAATTAAATACACGTCCTTGAAGAAGTATTTTTAAAATATCCGCGTCATTGAAAACATAATTTTAAAATATCCACGTCCTTGAAAAAATATTTTTAAAACTTCACGTCATTGAAAAAATAATTTTAAAATTTCACGTCATTGAAAAAATAATTTTAAAATATCCACGTCCTTGAAGAAGTATTTTTAAGATAACCGTGACATTGAAAAATATTTTTAAAATAACCGTGACATTGAAAAATATTTTTAAAATATCCGCGTCATTGAAAAAATATTTTTAAAATATCGACGTCATTGAAAAAATATTTTTAAAATATCCACGTCATTAAAAAATATTTTTAACACATACACGTCATTGAAAAATTATTTTTAAAATATCCACGTCATTGAAAAAATATTTTTAAAAAATACAAGTCATTGAAAAAATATTATTAAAATATCCACGTCATTGAAAAAATATTTTTAAACTATCAACTTCATTGAAAAAATATTATTAAAATATCCACGTCATTGAAAAAATATTTTTAAAATATCCACGTCATTGAAAAAATATTTTTAAAACATCCACGTCATTGAAAAAATATATTTAAAATATCCATGTCCTTGAAAAAATGTTTTAAATAAATCCACGTCGTTGAAAACATATTTTTAAAATATCGACGTCATTGAAAAAATATTTTTAAAATATCAACGTCATTGAAAAAATATTTTTAAAATATCCATGTCATTGAAAAAATATTTTTAAAATATCCATGTCCTTGAAAAAATGTTTTAAATAAATCAACGTCCTTAAAAAAGTTTTTTTTAATATTTTTAAAATATTACGTCTTTGAAACAAAATGTTAATATCCACGTCATTTAAAAACTATTTTTCAAATATTCACGTCCTTGAAAAAATATTTTTAAAATATCGATGTCCTTGGAAAAATATTTCTAAAATATCCACGTTTTTGAACAAATCCACGTCCTTAAAAAATATATTCTTTGGAAAATATTTTTTAAATCCCTGTCCTTAAAAATATTCAAGGAATACACGTTGTTAGAATATTTTCCAAAAAAAAATCCCCGACCATGAAAATATATTTTTAAAGTATCCGCTCCCTTGAAAAATATTTTTAAACTATCCACGACCTTAAAAAAATATCCATCATTTTAAAAAAATCCCCGTCTATGAGACAATATTTTTAAATATCCACATTCAAGAAAAAATACGACCTTGAAAAAAATTGTTTAAATCCACGGCCTTAGAAAATATTTTTAAAATATCCACTTCCTTGAAAAAATATTTTTCAAATATCCACGTCCTTCAATTTTTTTTTCAAAAAATCCAGGTCCGTGATTTTTTTTTTTAAATATCCACGTTTTTGAAAAATATTTTTAAAATAACCACGTACTTGGAAAAAAAATTTTAAATCCACGTCCTTGAAAAAATAGTTTTAAAACATCCTTCTTGAATAAAAATATAATATTTAAAATACTCACGTCCCTGAAACAAAATTTTGAAATATCAACGTCCTTGAAAAAAAAAATTAAAATATACGCGTTTTTGAAAAAATATTTTGAAAAAATCCACGTACTTGAAATATATTTTTTAAATACCAACGTCCTTGACAAAATATTTCTAAAATAACCACGTTCTTGAAAAAAAAAACATTTTTAAAACATCCACGTCTTAAAAAAAAATATTTTTAAAGTATCCACGTCTTTAAAGCAATATTTTTAAAACAGCCACGTTCCTGAAAAAATATTTTTAAATTATCCATGTCTTTTTAAAAATATAAATTTTATATACCCACGGCCTTGGATTTATTTTTTTAATATCTACCTCCTTGAAAAAATATTTGTAAAATTTTCAAGTCCTTGAAAAACTATTTTTAATGTTTGCACGTCCTTGAAAAATATAAATAAAATATCCGCGTTTATGAAAAAATATATTTAAACTATGCACGTATTTAATTTTTTTTTTTTTAAATCGACGTCTTTGACAAAATATTTCTAAAATATCAACGTTTTTGAAAAAAAAAAAAACATTTTTAAAATATGCCCGTCCTAAAAAAACTATTTCCAAAAAATTTACAACCTTGAAAAAAATATTTTAAAGTATCCACGTCCTTGAACAAAATTTTTAAAATAGCCACCACGTACCTGAAAAAATATTTTTTTTTTAAATTATTCATGTCTTTGTAAAAATATAAATTTTAAATAACCACGTCCTTGGAATTTTTTTTAAATATCTACGTTCTTGATTTTTTTTAATATCAACGTCCTTGAAAAATATTTTTAAAATATTCACGATCTTGAAGAAAGTATTTCTAAAATTTTCAAGTCCTTGAAATACTATTTTTAAAGTTTGCACGTCCTGGGAGGGTTGGTGTTTTTTATTTGGGATGACGACTTCTATTTTGCTTTTCAAAATAGTTAGGCTTAATCCCATAGTCTTTGAATATATATTTTTAATGTAGCCACGTCCCTGAAAAATATTTTTAAAATATCCACGTCCTTGGATGAATATTTTTTAAAAATCCCCGTCCTTGAGATAATATTTTTAAAATATCCACTATCTTGAAAAAATACTTTTGAAATATCTACGTCATTGAAAATATATTTCTAAAATATCTACGTTCTTTAAAAAAATATTTGTAAAATTTTCACGTCCTTGAACAAATATTTTTGAAGTATCCACGTCCTTGAAAAATATTTTTGAAGTATCAAAATATTTTTATAAAATTTTTATAACATTTATATATATAACATTTTTTAATTTTTAAAACAGCCACATCCCTTTAATAATATAAATTTTAAATATTCACGTCATTGAAAAGTAGCTCCACAAAAAAATTTAAAATATCCACGTTTTTGAAAAAAATTCAATTCATTAAGAAAACTTTTTTTTAAATTCAAATCATTAAAAACATTTTTTTAAATCCAACTCATTGAAAAAAATATTGCTTTAAATCCAACTCATTGAAAAAAATTGTTTTAAATCTAACTTATGAAAAAATATTAGTTAAAAAATCCACGTCCTTGAAAAACTATTTAAAAATAATGTACTTAAAAAATATTTGTTAAAAAAACAACGTCCTTGAAAAACTATTTAAAAAAATTGTGTCCTTAAAAATATTAGTTAAAAAATTCACGTCATTAAAAAACTATTTAAAAAATATGTCCTTTAGGAATATTTGTTTAAAAAACCACCTCCATGAAAAACAATTTGAAAAATAATGTCCTTAAAAAATATTTGTTAAAAAATCCACGTCTTTGAAAAAATATTTGTTAAAAAATCCACGTCTTTAAAAAAATATTTGTTAAAAAATCCACGTCTTTGAAAAAATATTTGTTAAAAAATCTACGTCTTTGAAAAAATATTTGTTAAAAAATCCACGTCTTTGAAAAAATATTTGTAAAAAAATCCACGTCTTTGAAAAAATATTTGTTAAAAAATCCACGTCTCTTGTGTTGTTGTATTGTTCGGCTATAGGCTTTTCAATAAAAAGACTTGATGTTTGATTTTTCAAGTTTTATTTATTTCCGATATTTCGATTGGATTCTCCAATCATCTTCAGGGAATTAAAGGATGTAAAGGATGTTTTCTGTCCAAAACACTTACTTTAACTGTCTTTGAAAAAATATTTGTTAAAAAATCCACGTCTTTGAAAAAATATTTTTAAAAAATCCACGTCTTTGAAAAAAATATTTGTTAAACAAACCACGTCTTTGAAAAAAATATTTGTTAAAAAATCCACGTCTTTGAAAAAAATACTTGTTAAAAAATCCACGTCCTTGAATAGTATTTGTTAATAAATCCACGTCCTTGAATAGTATTTGTTAATAAATCCACGTCCTTAAAATAATATTTTTAAAAAATCCACGTCCTTAAAATAATATTTTTGAAAATCCACGTCCCTGAAAAGTTTTTATTAATAAATCAACGTCCTTAAAATAATAATTTTTAAAAAATACACATCCTTAATTTTTTTTTAATAAATCCACGTCCTTAACATAATATTTTCAAAAATCCACGTCCTTGAAATTTTTTTTTTTTTAAATCCAAGTCCTTGAAATTGTTTTTATAAAATCAAAATTTATAGGCCAATGAGAAAATATATATTTTTCTAATTCTACGTTTCTTGGTCCTTGAAAAAAATACTCAAAAATCCACGACCTCGATTCTTTTTTAATTCCAAGTTCTAGTATATGTAAAAAATATCTTAATATAATATACAAAAGGCGTGAGATAAAATTATCTAGGTAAAAAACGGATTTTGGAACTGTACTTGTCTGCTTTAGTACCACCCCTTTAAGTGTTGTTATGACGCATTTCATCACACTCCCTGCAAAAAAAAATAGGAACAAAAATGGGCTCCCAACACCATTACCTTCCATCATATAGGTCTAATCTGTTTCTGTATGTTTACTATCGCATTTTGTACATATATAACAAATCGGTGGTAACCAAAATGTTGAATTTTAACCATGAACAAAAAACCGATCAACTATGTGTCAAGCTGAAAATATAATGTAAATATATTCTTTATTTAAATCCATCTTAAAGCTTTAGTTCACTTAAATCCATATTGTATTTACAATCTTTTGTTCAAAATATCATATGTCCATTGTTGTTGTAAACGTAGCATCAATATCCGACAATGTTATGATATTGTTTTTCAGTTCATATATGGTTTATAGGCCATATAATGACACTTTTAAGTTGCATGGCAATTACTACACATCGTCTTACTTGTATTCAATTCAAAACTGGGTCATTGTTCCCCATTGTTTTAGACTTCACACAATACAATATGGATCATATACATACATATTGTTATTTTGGGAGGTTATTGTCGATGGTCGATGATGTTGATGTTGACTACGTTGCTGTTGGTAAAAAATATTGGCCTTTTTTGTCTTAGCAATATTTATTGTTTAAAATATTATATTTTTTACTGCGTTATTTCCTTATTGTTTGTATTGTTGGTGTTGTTTTTGTTATTTTCTCGTTTTTTTACTTACATACTACATTCAATTTCCACATGGTCTCTAAATATAAACCATTGACATTTGGATTTTCTGCTCGACATGTTATCGATTTGCCATCATCATCTGTTGTTGGCACAAAACTCAATTCAGAACATGTTGTATTGTTCGATATGTCATCCTAGAATGAAATGAAAACAATGGAGAATTTTTAATATTACCAGTGAGACAAAAACATATATGGATGTAAAAATATTTACAATAAAAACATAACCTAAATATTTTAAAGTTGTTGTTGTCCAAAATTATTTGCCCACTTGCAAAAACTGTGGTGAAATATTAATTACGATAAAAAATTGGTATGTACTTTTGAAATTAAATATGTTCGGAGAGATTTGTTGTGGTTTCTGTTGGTTTTTGTAGTTTTGGATTAGCTACATATTCTATTGTACTAAAAATGTATAAAAAATGTAACATAACCTATACCATGTTATCTTTAATAAGCAGAGATTATGGGAAATATCTAAACCCACAAATGCATAATTGAATTTGAAAAAATATTGTTAATAAATCCACTTCCTTGAAAAAAATATTTTTTATAAATCCACAATATTTGTAATAGGACCACGTCCTTGAAAAATATTTTCAAAAAATCCAGGTCCGGTTAAAATTATTTTAAAAAATTCAATCCAAACTATATTTTTTTAAATCAAATTCATTGCGACAATATTTAAAAAAAAAACCAAACAATTTTTTTTAAATCCACGTCCTAATTTTTTTAAATATACGTCCTATTTTTTTTTTTAATTCACGTCTTAATTTTTATACCCTCAGCATTTATGCTAACGAAGGTATATACTAGAGTGGGGCGATTTGAACACCATCACGGGCGCCTGGAGTTTCTGATTCTTGGGATTGTACTGAGCAAAAAAGTCAACTAGACCATATGTCTACGGTGAAAATCGAGCCCCCGGATTTTGACTTGAAGTTTTTTTTCAAGGATTTTCGGATATTTTGGCATATAAGAACCAAACCACTGATATTTTCGATCCAACACAAAGACAACAATTGTAGCCAAGACAATAATAAAGAACTCTCTAGTACATCGCAAAAGCATTGGAACGCTCCTTCAGGCAGTTATGGCCTCGAGAAGGTGCACATTTTTCGGAAAATATCGATAAATGACACTGTGCTACAAAATGGGACTCAAATTCAGTGGGTGGAAAATCCCTTTTGGAGATGAAAGCCCTTGGTGAGTGTACTAAGAACCCAAAAGGAAATTTTCACCATAGGTCAAGTTTCCGAGATATCGCGTGATTAATGGTTTAATTTTGGCCCCTTAATTTGCGAGAAAATAGCTTTATATCTCTGTTAAGCGTTATTGTAGCTTCATTTTGAGATTACATGTCTTCAGTCAAATCGAATGGTGAATATTTTTGTAGAATATTTCATCCCTCTAACTCAATTCCTTCCATGTCCTTTTCGTCCTTTATTTCTTGAACCGTAGTAAAAGTACCACAAGACGAGATTTTACAGCATCCAAATATTCTACAAAAATGTTGTTCAGAAGATTTAAGGTACGGTTCTCATTGATGACCAATCAATATTTTCCCGTTTTCATGGTCCTTTTTGACAGTTGCCCGTATTTTGTTGAGAAAACTGTGTTTTGTTTTTATGTATATTCGTTATTGGTCTGTGGTGCATCTGAAATACTTACCATAAATAGCTCTTGTAATGACGAACACGTTAATAACAAATTTTATTGAAGGATAGATCCGGGTATCTAAATTTTTGAACCGGATATTCTGATATCAAAACCGATTTTGGAACCGGTTTTAAGTAACCGATTAATCGTATATGTATATCATCGGAATGCTAATAAAATGGTCAATCAAATGACAGCAAGTAGTTGATTACAACTTTCTTGGTTCCGATGCTAGAACAAAAAAACCGCTTCCTTAAACCCATTTTGATGTAAAATATCACTGGGTTGACGTGGTTCAAACTTCTGAGTTATGGCGAAATTAATTCATTCTTGATTAACTTTAAGTGCATGATAACAAAACAACATAACACAAATTCATCTCACAACCCAGTGATATTTTACATCAAAATCGGTTTAAGAAAGCGGTTTTTTTGTTCTAGCTTCGGAACCAAGAAAGTTGTAATCAACTACTTGCTGTCATTTGATTGACCATTTTATTAGCATTCCGATGATATACATATACGATTAATCGGTTACTTAAAACCGGTTCCAAAATCGGTTTTGATATCAGAATATCCGGTTCAAAAATTTAGATACCCGGATCTATCCTTCAATAAAATTTGTTATTAACGTGTTCGTCATTACAAGAGCTATTTATGGTAAGTATTTCAGATGCACCACAGACCAATAACGAATATACATAAAAACAAAACACAGTTTTCTCAACAAAATACGGGCAAATGTCAAAAAGGACCATGAAAACGGGAAAATATTGATTGGTCATCAATGAGAACCGTACCTTAAATCTTCTGAACAACATTTTTGTAGAATATTTGGATGCTGTAAAATCTCGTCTTGTGGTACTTTTACTACGGTTCAAGAAATAAAGGACGAAAAGGACATGGAAGGAATTGAGTTAGAGGGATGAAATATTCTACAAAAATATTCACCATTCGATTTGACTGAAGACATGTAATCTCAAAATGAAGCTACAATAACGCTTAACAGAGATATAAAGCTATTTTCTCGCAAATTAAGGGGCCAAAATTAAACCATTAATCACGCGATATCTCGGAAACTTGACCTATGGTGAAAATTTCCTTTTGGGTTCTTAGTACACTCACCAAGGGCTTTCATCTCCAAAAGGGATTTTCCACCCACTGAATTTGAGTCCCATTTTGTAGCACAGTGTCATTTATCGATATTTTCCGAAAAATGTGCACCTTCTCGAGGCCATAACTGCCTGAAGGAGCGTTCCAATGCTTTTGCGATGTACTAGAGAGTTCTTTATTATTGTCTTGGCTACAATTGTTGTCTTTGTGTTGGATCGAAAATATCAGTGGTTTGGTTCTTATATGCCAAAATATCCGAAAATCCTTGAAAAAAAACTTCAAGTCAAAATCCGGGGGCTCGATTTTCACCGTAGACATATGGTCTAGTTTAGAACAGATCTGCCGATTCGGTCCAACATTTGGCCTTAGAAATATTTTGTCCAAACATAGTTTAAGTTCGAAGATAAGCCATATCGTGTATCAGGTACCTCCCCCACAAAAGTTCAAAAATGTTCGGAAAAATTGTTCATACGGAAACTCTTGAAAGGAGTGGCCGAATTGGTCCATACATAACATATCCTAATATATCTACCGAATTGGTCCATACTTTACATATCCTAATATATCTACCAGATATAGATCAGGTTCAAATATGGACTATATTTGTCCACTGCATCCGGTATCTCCCACACAAAATTTCGGATAGGTTCATTTTAAGACCTGATATCGAATCACTTTGATTTTTGTTGGAGCAACTTGCATTCGCTGCCTCAATTACGATGGTAAAATTTTTTTTAGGGGCAAGTCCATACTTCTTGAGCAAACAGCCCGAAGGGTGTAAAAACCCCATAGGCACCATATTTAGAGGCTGGAAATCCACTTACATAATGGTCAATGTCGATGCATTCCTTTTAGTATCTCCTCCGCAAAACTTTTGATATTTAATCCTAATCAACATTTTTGTCGGATCAAACGCCCAAAAATTTTAAAACCCCCTAAATACATACGTTTTTAGGGAAATAATTGTTTCAACATACACAGGCTGAGGGTATATCTCTGTCGGCAAAGCCGACTGATACTTTTTAACTTGTTTGTTTAGAAAATCCACATCCTTAAAAAATATTTTTAATAAATCCACGTCCTTAAAGTACGTTTCTAATAAATCCACGTCCTTAGAGAATGTTTGTAATATATCTACATCCTTAAAAAATTGTTTTTTGATAATTTTAAAAATATTATTTTAGGTTGTGGATTTTTAAAAATAATAAAACATTTCTTAAGTACGTGCGTTGTTTAAAAATATTTTTCACGGACGTGAATTTTTTAAAAATATTTTTTTTTTAATTTTTTTTACATATTTTTGCAGGGACGGGCATTTCTTAAAAGTATTTTTTAAAGAATTTTAATCTTTTAAACATATTTTTGCAGGGACACTTTTTTCATAAAGATAATTCTGAAAGGACATGGATTTTTTAAAAAATATTTTTGCAAGGTCCTGGATTTTTTAAAAATATTTTTGCAAGGACGTGGTTTTCATAAAAATATTGTTTAAGGAGGTTGATTTATTAAAAATATTTTTCAATGACGAGAATTTATTAAAGATATGCTTTCAAGGACGTGGATTTATTAAAAATATTTGTTCAAGAACGTGGATTTATTAAAATATGTTTCAAAGGACCTGTTTTTTACAATATTTTTTCAATGACGCGGATTTTTTAGAAATATGTTTTCACGGACCTGGATCCTTTTATAATACTTTTTAAAAGACGTGGAGTTTTTAAAATTATTTTTTACAAAACTTTTTCAACAGCGTGAATTTTTTAAAATTATATTCTCAAGAACTTGAATTTTTTAGTTATGTTTTCAAGGACCTGGGTTTTTTAATATTTTTTGTGAATGTATTGACTTTTAGTTAATTCTTTTTTCTTGACGTGGATTTTCTTAACTATTTTTCAAGGACCTGCATTAGCATTATTTTTTTAAAACGTGTATTTTTAAAACATTTTTTAAACGACGTGGATTTTTAATTTTTTTCTGTCCAAGGAAGTGGATTTTTAAAGAATTCTTTTTTCTAGGACGTGAATTTTTAAAGAATTCTTTTTTCAAGGACGTGGATTTTTAAAGAATTTTTTAACGACGTGGATTTTTTAATTTTTTTTTGTTTTTTGTATGACGTGGACTTTTTTTAATGACGTGGATTTTTTTTTTTTGAATGACGTTGAATTTTTAACATTTTTCTACGACGTGGATTTTTTATTTTCTTGAAAAAATATTTGCAAGAAATCCACGTCCTAGAAAAAATATTTTCAAGAAATCCACGTCCTAGAAAAAATATTTTCAAGAAATCCACGTCCTTAAAAAATTTGCAAGAAATCCACGTCTTTGATAAAATATTGTTAAAAAATCTTCGACCTTGAAAACATGTTCTTAGGAAATCCACGTTCTTGAAAAAAAAATTTTTAAGAAATCCACGTTCTTGAAAAAATATTTTTAAAAAATGTACGACTTAAAATAATATTTTAAGCATATCCACGTCCTTGCATACTTACTTTTAAAAAATCCACGTACTTGAAAAAATATTTTTAAAAAATCCATTAGCCTATAGCCTTGGATGCTAGTGCTATTTTTATATAATTTTATTGTAATTTTTTATTATAATAAAAATTTGAAATAAATAAATAAAATAATTTAAAAAATCCACAACCTAAAATAATATTTTTGACATAGCAAACATATTTTTTAAAAAATCCACGTACTTGCAAAAAAATTTTTGAAAAATCCACGTGCTTGCAAAAATATTTTTAAAAAATAAAAGTCCCTGCAAAAAAATTTAAAAATTTCAGGTTGGACTTGGATTTATTTCTGCGTAGGCTTTTTAAAAATATTTTTTCAAGCCCGTGGATATTTTTAAAACATTTTTTAAGGACATGGATTTTTAAAAAAAAATTTTGCAAGGATGTTTATTTTTTAAAAGTATTTTTGCAAGGACTTAAAAAAAACATTCTTGCAAAATTATTTTTAAAAAATCCATGTCCGTAAAAAAATATTTTTAAAAAATCCACGGGCTTGGAAAAATATTTTTAAAAAGTCTACGCCTAAATAAATCCAAGTCCATCCTTTTGTTTATTTTAGCTCGAGTCCGTATTTATTGTATTCAAACATTTGAATAACAACAAAAAGTTTTACAGTGAATATGAAATTTAATAGTTGCGGGCGGAGGTAGGGAAGACTATAATTTCAGTTGTCACCAAGTTGTAATTCAGTTCAGTTGTCATATTTTTTTAAAAATACACGTCTTGAAAAACTATTTGTAAAAAATCCACGTCTTGAAAAAATATTTGTAAAATCCACATTATTAAAAATTATTTCTAAAAAATCCACACCAGAGAAATAACATTTTTAAAAAATTTACGTCTTTGTAAAATATTTTAAAAAAATGCACGATCTTGAAAAAATATTTTTATTGAATCCACGTCATTAAAAAATATTTCTATAAAACAAATATTTCATTAAAATCCAGTTCCTTGATAAATATTTTTTAAAAATCCACGTCCTTAATTTTTTTTTAAATCCACCTCCTTGAAAAATATTTTCAAAATATCCACGTCCTTAAAAAAATAGTTTTAATAAATCCAGGCCCTCGAAAAAAATGTTTTTGAAAAATCCATGTCTTTGAAAAATATCTTTAAAAGTCCACGTTCTTGCAAAAAAAAAAAAATAAATAAAAAATACTCGTCCTGAAAAATATCTTTAGAAAATCAATGTCCTTAAAAACAAAAATGAAAAATTCACGTCCTTGAAAAAATATTTTTAAAATATCCACGTCCTTGAACAAATAATCTTTAAAAATTTACGATCTTAAAAGAAATATTTATTTTTTTTAAATCCACGTCCTTGAAAAATAATTTTAAAATATCCACGTCCTTAAAACATAGTTTTAATAAATACAGGCCCTTGAAAAAAGGTTTTTGAAAAATCCATGCCTTTGAAAAATATCTTTAAAAATCCACGTTCTTGAAAAGATATTTTTAAAAAATACTCGTCATGAAAAATTTCTTTAGAAAATCCATGTCCTTAAAAAAATTAAATCCATTTTTTTTAAATATTTTTAAAAAGTTCGGGTTTTAATTTAATTCACGTTTTTTAACACTTAAAAAACATGTTTAAATTAAATCCACGTTTTTTTTTAAATATTTTTAAAATAATAACGTTTTAGTTAATCCAAATTTTTTACAAATATTTTTAAAAAAATGCACGTTTTAATTATATCCAAGTATTTAAAAAATTTACGATTTCAAAAAAATATTTTTAAAATTCACTTCCACATCCTACAAAAATTATTTAAAAAAATCCACGTCCCGAAAAAATAGTTTTAAAAAATCCACGGCCTTGGAAAAATATTTTTTTAATTCACTTCCCCTAAAATATATATTTTTTTAATTCACGCCCTTAAGAAAATATTTCTAAAAATAAAAATAAAAGATTTCTAAATTCACATCCTTGAAAAAATATTTTTAAAAAATCCACGTCCTATTGTTGCTTGAAAATACCCCATAATTTCCCACTACCCTAATCTACATGTTCATCCGCATGCAATCCATGGAGTGGATGGTGTGCATGACTATCAGTCACCCCTTTTTTGTTGAGTTGTTGGCAAACAATGATAATGTGATTTAAATGTTGTTTTATTAAAGGTCTAAGGAAATCAGCAGAGCAACTCCCACCTCAATACGTCGGCTATGGTTGGCGCTTTCTAGATCATCTTGCATTTCATATAGAAAACACACAGTTATTTTGATTGAAATACCAAGTACATATCATGCAACATTTGTAATTGTTTGGTATGCATGTCCAAACATCAATTCATTCTACTAACATCATCATCATCATCACCAAGACCACGACCAGCGTTACAGTTACAAATTGTTTTGCATTTGCAATGGTGTTGCAACTTTGTTTATACAACGAAGGGTGAACAAAACGTGTTTCTACTCCCCCTGTGTGGCACAGAAAAAATTGAAATGTTAGACAAACCTTTAACGGAAATGTAATTCCATTTCCGTTTACGCGTAATCTAAATAGACAACAACCACCATAGCGGGAGTTCAAAAAGCAGACAAACGTAAGCTTTTACATAAAGTGAAAATAGTTGTGGTATTGGTATTATATTTTAATTTAAATCGATTTTTGTTGTTTTGAAAAAAAGCAAATTGAATGTTATAGAAAAGCATTGATGTGTAAATGGATCTGATATATCACAGTTTGATTTTAACAACTGATTTTTCATTTAAAATTGAAATTTAATTTGAAAGAAATTCAAAATGCTGTAAAAAAGGAGTTTAAATCTTAAAGAAATTCACTAAGAATCGAATATTTCAATGGATTGACTATTTCAGAAGAGATCTGCAGTTTTCTTGGGAGCCACATATGTATATCCCAATAACCCTTTCCGACATATAAAGAAACAAATTTTAAATCATTCAGTATACTGAAAAATGTAAGAAAAATGACATGAAAAGCTGACGGCAAGTATGGAAAAAAATACTCATGCATTTATACATAGCTCCATAGGATAAAAACCTTACCGCAAAGGAAGAACCCTATGGCGAGCTATCATCAAATGAAGGTAAACAAATAAACAATTGCATTGTAATGATTTTTAAGTAGTAGATACTACCAATGCTGACTAGCGTATCTGTCAATAGAGTACTATGGTTATATTTACTGTTTCTTTTTTTGTTTGTTTGTATTGTATTTTCCACTACAACCACAACTAGAGTAGGTAGCCTTACTCGCAAGTTATACCCTGGGTTACATTATAGTCAAACGAAACGCTAGAAAAAAGTGGTATGGAGCCCTCTAGCATGAGTTGTGTGCGAAATAAAGTTCTATGCAAAGAATTTCTTGCAAATAAAAATACAAAATAATGGCAAAAGGGATAGCAGACTGTCTAACGGGAGCAACTAGCTGGTAGCCTGTCTCGAAAAACTGCTTGCCTGCCAGACATGACCAGTAAACAGAGACAAACGTTCAATTTACGTGCACTTATTTTTGTGCAAATTGCATGCGGTCATCCATAAATACTTCACTACTTAGTTACCAAATAGTCACAAAGTGAAGGCACTAGCAAAATGCAATGCATTGGAATGATATCGACCACGCTTACACATACAAACAAATATAATGACAATTGTAGCTTTGTGGATACCCGCACACAAAGGCAAAATATGCACCTACATACCTACAAACAATCTGGCATACTTTAATACACATTCAATAAACTTGAAGTGCTCTTAGGTCCTTAGCTTTAGGTCTTTTATTGGCCAAAGTGTTGTTGTGTGACATACACTCGAAGAAATTAAAAAAAAAAAAAAATTAAAAAGTCCACGCTTATTAATGGTGTAATAAACTTTGAAATAATATTTTTTAAATAAGCCAGGTCCTTGAAATAATGTTTTCAAATAACATACGTAATTAAAATCATATCTTAAAATAACATACGTCCTTGAAATAATATTTTTTAAATAATCCACGACCTTGTAATAATTTTTTTAAATAATCCACGTCTTGAAATAATATTTTTAAATAATCCACGTCCTTGAAATAATATATTTTAAATAAATCGCTTCCTTGAAAAATGTTTTTTAAATAATCCACTTCCTTGAAACAATATTTTTTGAATAAATCGCTTTCTTGAACAAATATTTTTTAAATAATCCACGTCCTTGAAATAATATTTTTTTAAATAATATACGTCCTTGAAACAGTGTTTGCTTTAAATAATCCACGTCCTTGAAATAATATTTTTTAAATAATCCAAGTGCTTAAAATAATATTTTTTAAATAAATCGCTTCCTTGAAAAATGTTTTTTAAATAATCCACTTCCTTGAAACAATATTTTTTGAATAAATCGCTTTCTTGAACAAATATTTTTTAAATAATCCACGTCCTTGAAATAATATTTTTTAAATAATCCGCGTCCTTGAAATATTATTTTTTAAATAATCCACGTCCTTGAAATAATATTTTTAAATAATCCACGCCCATAAAAAAATCACGTCCACGAAAAATATATTTCAAAAATACACGTCCACACGACAATTAAAAAATCCCCATCCACAAAAAATATTTTTAAAAAATCTGCGTCCACAACAAAATATTTGTAAAAATCCAAGACCACAAGAAATATTTTGAAAAAATCCAAGACCACAAGAAGTATTTTTAAAAAATACACGTCACAAAAATATTTTTAAAAAATTCAAGCCTTTGGAAAAATATTTTTAAAAAAATCAATGTCCTTCAAAAATATAAGTAAACGTCCTTAATAATATTAAAAAACCCACGTGCTTAAAAAATTTTTGTAAAAATATACGTCCATGAAAATACTTTATTACAAATTCTTGAAATAATATTCTTGTAACAATTATTGTTGGACTTTTACTATCTTTTCATACTTTTTTGGCTCGAGGTCAGAGAAAAAAATAAAAAACTAAATTTTGTTTTTTATTTTTAAGATTTTCATTTTATGGTCGAAATGTTGCCAAAAAAAAAATAAAAAACAAAATTTAGTTTTTAAGTTTGAAAGATAATTGAAATAATATGAAAAGATAACACTGTGCAAAATTTTTAAGGTGATCTTGTGCAAACAATTCGAACTGAGGATTTTTTGAAAGTACAGACCCAAAGGACAAAAACCCCTAGTTGGGTTTTGTTGTGTCAGATCCAGCTCGGATTTTATGGCCCCATTTAAATATGGTTAAATATAGAGTTTTTAAAGAAATTCGGGGCTATATCTCTGAAACCAAAGCGAATCTTCTTCTGACCTCTGAACCAAATTTGTAGATAAGGACAAGAATAAAATATTTGGAGAAATAACGAGCTCGAAAGACTATATTTATTGCCTCAAATTTCAAAATATATGCAAAAATTTCACAATTTTTATACATTTCGCACCGTATCTCCAAAACCGTTAATTTTTCCTGAATATTTTCCCTTGGAAAAATATTCCCCGGAATGTGATACACAACTCTTCGGAACATGTCATTGTTGTAAAATGCCTCTATGCCGTTGTTTTCAGTACATTTTTCAACGACGATTTAATAAAAATGTCAATAATGTAGTGAAATCCGAAATTCGAGAATAAACGGTTGGCGTGAACTGTGTTTGAAATACGTGTTGTAAAAGATGTGATGCAAAATACCGCTGAAACAACATGAAGTAAGCATTTTAGAGTTTCAGAATGTTCTAAAGAATTGTTGAGAATTTTATTTGGAAGATTTTTGCAAAAGGTTACTTGGTTCAATTCCCAATAGTTTAGCCAATACTGACCAGAATTTCAGCAATTATGTAAAATTTTGTATATTTTATAGATTTTGATGCCCTAGATGGAGTTTTTCCTATGTGGTTTTTTCAAAAGATAAGTTCTACGAGTTTAGGGCTACAATATTGCTAAAGACAGCAAGGCCAAATTCCTATTCGTTTCTGAGATAAAGGCCCTATAAATGCAAAAATGTGTAGTTTTAGCCCGGTTTAGATGAGGCCATAAAATCTGAACTGGATCTGACAGGACAAAACCCAACCAGGGTTTTTGTAGTCTAAATATGTACTTCCAAAAAATCCATAACAGAAGTTGTTTGCATTTTCAGTGCTGCATAGTGTAATTGAAATAATATTTGTAAAAAACATTTCAAAAAAAAATCCACATCGTTGATTTTTTTAAATCCTAAAAATAATATCTTTAAAAATATTTTCAATAAAAAATCCAGGTCCTTGAATTTTTTTTGTTACCTTGAAATAACATTTTTAAAATATATTCAAAACATTTACATCATAAAAAAATCACAAATATTTAAAAAAATTACGACATGAAAAAATATTTTTAAAAAATTTAGTTCATTGAAAAAATCTCGTTTTTTCAAAATACACGGTGCGCCTTAACTAATTTTAAATGGAAGTTGCTTACTCCTGGGAAGTTTTTGCAGATTCTGAAACTAGAATACTCATAGATGAGAAGTATCAAGAAACAAAAAAATCGCCGGAGGGATTTTCAAATAAATCGCGATTTAAGTTCACATTTTTAGGGGTTCTTTAGGTTTTCACGACTTTGCTTGGAAACTGCGAGCCCTATGTAAATAGGCCTAAAGAAAAATTTGTAGCTGTGAAAATTCTCCACAAGATTGACCTTTATAATGATTTCTTAGATTTTACCGTTTGTGAGATATAGAAATTCAAATTGAGACAATGCACTGACTGTACCGCCTCCTTATAAAACAATGTCATTATTGCAATTTCCCAAATTAAACTTATATGTCTTGAAAATGGTAAAGCATAAGAACAAATAAATTATCTAATCTTGTAGAGAATTTTATGAGCTTCAACATTTTCTTTAGTCCCATTTTGATATGACTTGCGGTTTCCAAGCAAAATCTTGAAGACTTAAGATAAAACCTAAAAAATCGAACTGAACCTCTATATCTCAAAAATGGTAAAACCTACGAAAAAACCTAAAGGTCAGTTATGTAGAGAATCACAGAATCACAGCCACAACATTTTCTTTAGACTCATTTCGATACGACTTGCGGTTTCCAAGCAAAATCGTGAAAACCCAAAAAACCCCTAAAATTGTGAATTTTGATCGCGACTTATTTAAAAATCCCTCCGGCGATTTTTGCTTATTTTTTTTTTATTTTTTTTTTATCTATGAACCTTGCTGTTTCAGAATCAGCGAAATCTTCCCATGTGTAAGCGGTTTTCATCAAAAGTTAGTTAAGGCGCACTGAGCATGATATTGTTTTATAAGGAGGGGATACAGTCAGTGCGTTGTCTCAATTCGAACTTCTATATCTCAAAAACGGTAAAATCTACGAAAATATCATTAAGATTAATCTTGTGGAGAATTTTCACAGCTACCACATTTTCCTTAGGCCCATTTACATAGGACTCGCGGTTTCCAAGCAAAATCGTGAAAACCTAAAGAACCCCTAAAAATGTGAACTTAAATCGCGATTTATTTGAAAATCCCTGAGGCGTTTTTTTGTTTCTTGAGATTTCTCATCTATCAGCATTGTAGTTTCAGGATCAGCAAAAACTTCCCTGGTGTAAGCACCTTTCATTTAAATTCGGTTAAGGCACACCGTGAATAGTCTGGCTTTATCCCATTGTTGTTGTTGTATTATTTTAAAATAACTAATTTATAAGTGAAAAAAGTTTGGCATTGTTCGCCAAGGGGTAAGGCAGGGAAGACTAGTTTCGATCCACGCCACTGGATCTCATCAGTTCCCTTGTTTGTGGATATTCTCCACCGAAGTTATTTTTCAATAACTTCAATAACTTTTAAAATCAATTTTTTCATGAAAAAATAGTTATAAAAAATTGACGTCATCGAAAAAATATTCAAAAAAATGTACGTCATGAAAAAATATTTTTAAAAAATTTACGTCATTAAAAAATATTTTTAAAAAATCCAAATCCCTAAAAACAGTTTTGAAACTTGTTCGTCCTTAAAAAATATTTTGAAAATTCAAATCTTTGAAAAGCATTTTTAAGCATGCACGTCCTTGAAAATCGTACTTATGAAAAATATTTTTAAAAAATTCACGTCTTGAAAACTAATATTAAAAAATCCAAATCCAAAAAAAAACAATTTTAAAACTTGCACGTCCTTGAAAAAATACTTTTAAAAATCCAAATTTTTAAAAACCTTTTTAAAACAGGAACGTCCTCGAAAAATACTTTTAAATAAATCAACGCCCGTTTAAAAACTTTTTAGCAAATCCAAGCGTTTGAAAAAAATATTTAAATATATCCAAGTAATTGAAATAATATTTAAATAAATCCACGTCCTTGAAAAAAACATTTAAATAAATCCGCACTCTTTGAAAATTATATTTACATAAATCCGGGTCCTTCAAAAATAATTTTAAAAAAATCAAAAAAAAATCCAAAATCCAAAAATTAAAAAATCCATGTCATTAAAAAAATAAAAAATTAACGTCCCTAAAAAAATTAAATAAATCAAAGTACTAGAAATGTTTAAAAACGACGTCCTTCAAAAACATTTAAAAAAATCGACGTGCTGGAAAAATATTTTTAAAATATCCAAATCCTTGAAAAACAGTTTTTAAACTTGCACGTCATTGAAAAATATTTTCAGAAAATGTACATCATTGAAAACATGTTTTAAAAAAATGCACGTCATTAAAAAAAAAATAATTTTTAAAAAATTCAAAGTCCATGTCCTTGAAAAAATATTTAAATAAATACACGTCTTTAAAAAATATTTAAATAAGTCCACGTCGTTGAAAAAATATTTAATTGAAACATCCAAGATCCATCCACGTCCTTTTAAAACACTCCATGAAGAAATTTTTAAATAAGAACACGTCCTTGAAAAATATTTAAATAAATACACGTCCTTAAAAAAGTGGAATAAATTTAAAAAATCAAAGTCCCTAAAAAATTACACAAATCAACATCCTATAAATGTTTAAAAAAATCGACGTCTTTCAAACAATTAAACAAAAATCCACGTGCTGGAAACAATATTTTTAAAAATTCAGGTCCTTAAAAAATAAAGTCCTTGAAAATATTTCCACATTACATTCCACTTCCTTTAAAAATCCAAATTTCTTTTTGAAAAACGTCTGATTATTGTGTTTTTCTACTTCCAAATGTTTTTTTTTTTCTTTGAGTGCCTACCATAAAATTGCATTAGTTACACACCGAGCCATGCATAATAATGTTAGTTGGGCCCCTCCCAGCCTCGCCAATTGTTGGCTATATTTTCAACAACTTTAAGTACTATTAGTGTACTTTTTGTTCCTTAAGACCTTAAAAATATATTTGAAAAACCACTTCATGTAATACTCAAGCAAACAGTCGGACATATATTGTCCTTAAAAGTATTATTTGCTAGCATTTTTCGTGTTTTGTTATTGTTGTTTCTCTGTTTTTTTTTTCTTTTTTTGTTACCACTTACCTTCGTACGACGTAATTGCCTTTTTCCTTTATACCAGGTAATGATGGCATTTGGTCGGGAACCGGTTGATTCACATGTTACTTCATATCGTCTATCGGCTACCATTGAATTGGGTGGGTCAATTATTTTCACTTCAAGTGGTTTTACTAAAAGAAAGGGGACGATAAGAAAAACGAAAACAAATACAATGTAATATAGAAAAGAAAAATTAAAGCTATTTTGGCAAAATGTTGGCTGTACTACAAAAATAAAGGCTAGACTGGAAATTATGTCTCGCCATGGCAAATAATACCCTAGGCAAATAGTGTGTGTTGCCCCATTTGCAAACATGGTATTTCAAATGCAAATATTATTCCATTTCCATTGCTGCTATTCTACGTTGTTCCTACATTGTTGGAGAAAAATTTGCATGTGTTAAAAGTAGGAGTCTTCACATTTCTATTGCATTGAATATCAAGAAATCAACAACCCTACTCCCCTTAAGTTACACCTTTATTCAAATTCAATTCTAATTTCTATGTCAGTTAAATACCTTCGTAAGTCAATAGACAAATTACCTGGCTTCGTTTGTGGCATATTTATTATTTTGGGGGGTTTTGTTAGTTGAGTTCTTTGGTTGAGTTCGGGGAGAGAGAGAGACCAGGAAACTATGAAACTCTCAAAAAGGAAGGTGAATTGTGTTTTTTATTGTCCAAGTCAACATTCCTGCCGGAAATTGGCTTGTAATTAAGCTGAAAATTATAGTGGCTACCTGTGTTTTTATGGAAGAGCTAGTTTTAGGTGGATTAACCAATTAAGAAGCAAACAAATCAAAATAAATTGGACTTGATTAGCTAGGAATGTTCACAATGTTTTGTTAAAGAGAAGGGGTGAATAATTGTAAGGAAGTTAAGGGCTATATTATTGTTGTAGGCATAGGTTGTAGCCTAGGGAACATGACTTTTCATAGCCATCCAAATAAATATTTTTAAAACATCCAAGTCGTTGGTAAATATTCTTAAAAAAATCACGTGCCTAAAAAGTTATTTTTAAAAATCCACTACCTAGAAAAAATTTTGTAAAAAATAAGTATCCTTGAAAAAATTATGTATTTTAAAAGATCCTCAATCAATTAAAAAATTATTTTAAAAGATCCTAAATCATGTCCTTGAAGATGTTTTTAAATCCACATCCTTGAAGAATTTTTTAAATCCACGTTTTTGAAGATTTTTTTAATCCATGACCTTAAAAATATCCGTGAACAAATACTTCAAAGTCAATTGTCGTTGAAAAAAAAATTAAGGTCTTCGTTTTTGAAAAAAAAAAAAATTGAAAAATGTATGTCCTTGAAAATTTTTTATAAAAAACTCACGACCTTTCGTTTCTTTTTTGAAATCCAAGCCCTTTGCAAATATTTATAAAAAATCCGTATACTTTCAAATATATTTATAAAAAAGCCATGTACTTGAATACATTTAAACAAAATTCGCGTACTTAAAACAATATTTGTTAAAAGTCTCCGTCCATAAGAAAATATTTGTAAAAAGCCCACTTCCTTAAGAAACTATTTAAAAGTCCATGCACTTGAAAACAATTTAAAAAAATCCACGCCCTTGAAAAATATTTAAAAAATCCACGACCTTGAAAAATATTTAAACAAATCCACGACCTTGAAAAATAATTAAAAAAAATCAATATATTTTTAAATAAAAAGCCATGTACTTGAATACATTTAAACGAATTTCGCGTCCTTAATACAATATTTGTATAAAGTCCACGTCCTTAAGAAAATATTTGTATAAAGTCCACTTCCGTAAGAAAATATTTAAAAAGTCCACGCCCTTGAAAAATGTTTAAAAAAATCCAAGTCATTGAAAAATATTAAAAAAAATATATAAAAAATATATGCCAATATTTGAAAAATCCACGTCCTTGAAAAATTTAAAAAAAATCCGCGACCTTGAAAAATATTTAAAATATCCATGCCCTTTAAAAATATTTCAAAAATCTACCCCCTGTACAATTATTTTTAAAAAACCAAGTCCTTGAAAAATTTTTAAACAAATCCACGCCTTTGAAAAATAATTTAAAAAAATCAACTTTGTAATAAGTCCACGTCCTTAAGAAAATATTTGTAAAAAGTCCACTTCCATAAGAAAATATTTAAAAAATCCACGCCCTTGAAAAGATATTATTAAAAAAATTCCACGCTCTTGAAAAGATATTATTAAAAAAATCCACGTGCTTGACAAATATTTCAGAAATCCACGTCCTTGAAAAATATTTAAAAAAAAATCCACGACCTTGAAAAATATTTAAAAAAATTCATGTCCTTTAAAAATATTGCAAAAATCCACACCCTTTACAATTATTTTTAAAAAAACACGTCCTTGAAAAATATTTAAGCAAATCGACGCCTTTGAAAAATAATTTAAAAAAATAACTTTGTAATAATTCCACGTCCTTAAGAAAATATTTGTAAAAAGTCCACTTCCCTAAGAAAATATTTAAAAAGTCCATGCCCCTGAAAATATATTATTAAAAAAATTCCACGTCCTTGAAAAGATATTTTAAAAAAATCCACGTGCTTGACAAATATTTCAGAAATTTAAGTCCTTGAAAAATATTTAAAAAAAATCCACGACCTTGAAAAATATTTAAAAAAATCCATGTCCTTTAAACATATTTCAAAAAATTACACCCTTGACAATTATTTTTAAAAAACCATGTCCTTGAAAAATATTTAAACAAATCCACGCTTTCAAAAATAATTTAAAAAAATCCACGTCCTTGATAAATATTAAAAAAATAACGCCTTTGGAAAGTATTTACAAAAAACCATGTCCTTGAAAAATCTTTCAAAAATCCACGCCTTTGAAAAATATTTAAAAGTTCCACGTCTTTGAAAATGTTTTAGAAAATACACGTCCTTACAAAAATTTCTAAAAATTCAAAATCCTTGAAAAATACTTTTAAAAAATCCACTTCCTAGAAAAAATATTTATAAAAAATCCACACCCTTACACAAATATTTATAAAAATCAACAAATATTTATAAAATTAAAAATCGGCGTCCACACACAAATATTTTTAAAAAACACCCGTCCTTGGACATTTATTTACACAAAATCCACGCACTTAAATAGGTTTGAAAAAAAACCACATCCTTGAAAAAATATTTATTAACAAATCCGCATCCTTGAAAACTATTTTCAAAAATCTATGTCCTTTATAAAATGTTTTTAAAAATCTATGTCCTAGACACAATATTTTTAAAAAATCTATGTCCTTGAACAAGTTTTTTTATTTAAATAATTCACCTCCTTGGAAAGACATTTTTAAACAATCCACGTCCTTGAAAAAATATTTTTAAACAATCCAAGTCCGTGAACAATATTTTTAAACAATCTACGTCTTTGAAAAAATACGTTTAAAAATTCCACACCCTTGAAAATATATTTTTACAAAATCGGCGACCTTGAAAAAATATTTTTAAAAAATACAAGCCCTTGAAAAATATTTTAAAACAATCCACGTCGTTAAAAAATTGTTAAAAAAACCCACCTTCTTGACAAAATATTTTTAAAAATTCCACTCCTTAAAAAAATATTTTTATAAAATCTACGACCCTGAAAAAATATATTTTTAAAAATTCCACGTCCTTAAAAAATATTTTTATAAAATCTACGACCCTGAAAAAAAATATTTTTAAAAAATCCACGTCCTTGAAAAATATTTTTAAAATATCTATATATCACGTCCTTACAAAATATTTTAAAAAAATCTGCGACCATGAAAAAATATTTTTAAAAAATCCAGGTCCTTGAAAATTGTTTTTAAACAATCCATTTCCTTGAAATATATCTTTAAAAAATCCACATCCTTGAAAAAATATTTTGAACAATCCACGTCGTTGAAAAAATATTTTTAAACAATCCACGTCCTTGAAAAATATTGCTAAATAATCCACGTCCTTGAAAAATCCACCCCCTTTGAAAAATATCTTTAAAAAATCTACGACCTTGAAAAAATATTTTTAAGAATCCGCGTCCTTGAAAAAATATTTTTAATCAATCCACGTTCTTCAAAAAAATATTTTGAAAAATCCACGTCCTTGAAAAAATATTTTTAAACAATCCAAGTCCGTGAACAATATTTTTAAACATTCCACGTCTTTGAAAAAATACGTTTAAAAAATCCACACCCTTGAACATATATTTTTACAAAATCCACGACATTGAAAAAAATATTTTTAAAAAATTTTAATCCTTGAAAAATATTTAAAACAGGCCACGTCCTTAAAAAAATTGTTTAAATAAACTCACCTTCTTGACAAAATATTTTTAAAAAATCCACGTTCTTGAACAATATTTTTAAAAAATCCACGTTCTTGAAAAATATTTTTAAAAAATCCACGTCTTTAAAAAAATATTTGAAAAAATACGTTTAAAAAATCCAAACCCCTGGGGAAAATATTTTTAAAAAACCTACAACCTTGAAAAAATATTTTGAAACACTCCATGTCCTTGAAAAAATATTTAAAAAACCCACGTCCTTAAAAAAAAATATTTAAAAAATCAACGTCTTTGATAAAATATTAAAAAAATCAACGTCTTTGATAAAATATAAAAAAACCACGTTCTTGAAAAATACGTTTAAACAATTCACTTCCGTGAACAAATATTTAAAAAATCCACGTCCTTCAAATAATATTTAAAAAAATCCACGTCCTTCAAATAATATTTAAAAAATTCCACGTCCTTGAAATAATATTAAAAAAAAAAATATTTTTAAAAAATCTACGACATTGAAAAAAAAATTTTAAGAAATCCACGTCCTTGAAAAATATTTAAAAAAATTCCACGTCCTTGAAAAATATTTAAAAAAAATCCACAACCTTGAAAAATATTAAAAGAAATATTTAAAAAACTCCACACCCTGACAAATATTTAAAAAAGCAAGTCCTTGAAAAATATTTAAAAAAACACGTCCATAAAAATATTTTAAAAAATCCACGTCCTTGAAAAATATTTTAAAAAACACGTCCATAAAAATATTTTAAAAAACACGTCCATAAAAAATCCACGTCTTAAAAAAAATCCATGTTCTTGAAAATATATGTCCCAATAAAAAGTTTAAAAATATTTTAGTTTGAGATATAAGTTTACAGTTATAACCCTTCAATTGTTCACTTCTCTTTAATTTAGTATTTCATTTTAAATCAATCTGTCCATTGAAAGCTGTTGCCATTTTACTTAAAAAATGTATCTAGTTTTTTTCTGGAAATGGTTTGGGAATTTCTACTTCCATTAGTCTCTAGTTGTTGTTGTGTGTGTGTTTTTTTTTACATTTTGCTTAATACTTACAATGCATATCCAAGATGAAACTCTTTTCTTTGGGCTTGTCTAATTGCGTATTCAGAGCCTGGCATGTGAAAACGGAATTTAAATCCGTTCGTTGAACCGATGGCCATAGCAAACGATTCTCGATAACATCACCGGAATTATGTTCATATTGGTTGTCCACTAGCAAACCATTGACCAGCCATCGGACTTGTGGTTGTGGTCGTCCTTTTTGTTTTCGTTGGAAACGTATTCAAATCAATAAACACCGATGTGAGTGTTCCCATGTGTGTGTGGGTGTTTTCAAAGGCGATTCACATTAAGCCGTTTGCAATGCGATTTTGTTGAGATTTTGGTCCATGAGTGTGGGTTTGAATGTGTGGTGGGTTTTGGGTATTTAAACAGCAGCAGCAAAAAATTTCGATGATTTTACGGTTTGCCACAGGTTTCAATGTTCCAATGCAAGCAACAAAAGTATCCATTCATTCATCCGGTAGGCAGCAGCAACAAAGTAACCATAAAAAAGTAGAGAAATTGAAAAAAAGGAAATACAAAATCAGTTTTATTCCTTAACAATGTGGCATAGACAGATATTTAGCAAAAATGAAAAAAAAATCTTGTTCACAGTAGCCAGCGTTGAGTGAGTATTAATGCCTAGCCCAAAATCAAATTGAAAGCTGGAGAAACAGAAAGAAAGGGGAAAACAACATCACAACACAGACTAGACTTAAGAGTTTAGACGAAAATTGTGTCCATAGATTTGCCTGGGAGTGTGCACAAGTGTTTTTGTGGCACAGTACCATCATATGGGTTATAACGTTGAGAATACGCAGAAAGAAGATAAGCGATATTCAATGAATGTGTTTGGGTTGTTTAATTGATTTTTAATATAACCATGTGGAGGTTTGTCTTGGATTTTGTTGGCAAATGATGTGAGATAATATGAAGGCGGGAAATACTGGGTTCTCGAATGGGGAAGAATCGGGATTAGTGATTTTGGGAGACGCAAGGAATGGAAGATACCAAGGAACGGTCCAAACAAGCTTTTTAACATGCAGCTAAAAAATTTAATCGGGATCTATTCATCATCCGTACAGCAGATATGTTCATGGGTACCAATATACACTTATAAGTGTTATACATTCTCTCATGGACTACCCCATATCTCCCAATATAGTGACGTGTTAATGCTTTTGGGAAATTAAAAGGGAAATTGAATTCTTAAAATTACACATTGGCCCATACAAAAAAAAAAAATCGACGAACGACAAATCCATTGACAATCCTTACTTTCAAATCCATAGGAGGGCGGTGTTTTTCAACATCGTAGCAGTGTACACATACACATACATATATGCATGTGTGTACCTGCATAAATTTTTAAGCCACATTTCTTTTCTAAGGACTATGGCTAAGCAACCCACATGTCCATGTTATTTAAAGGTTAGTTAAAAAAATAAGAGAACAAAACTCTGTTTTTTCATATCCCGAAAACTTACAGGTGGACAGCTAAAAGCATTAACAACTAAGGATGACAGGAAGATGACATTAGATACATACATACATATATTGTTTCCTCCCCCACAAACAGGCCTATAATTCTGTGAACAAGATTTCTTGTTTCTAACGCAACATAGAAAGAGCAAAAAATCTCTCAATACTTACCTCCCACCACACGACAGGTTATAACAATATCATCACCTTCCTGTTTTGGTCCCAATTTGGTACCATTCAATTGACGACCCCAACGATCCAATATTATGGGTTGTTCTGGAAGAACTGCAATGAAAGAACAGAGAGGGAGAAGGTATATCTAAGCTGTGAATTGAACAACGTCGTCATCATCCATATTGAGAACATAGAAAATTAAATTAATTTAGCATTAAATTGAATAAGGTAAATAAAGAGAAGAAAAGCAATAAAAACAAATTTTCAATGACTTCATCAATTGGGAGAAGTAAATAAAAGTAACAGGGAAGTTTTGTCCAGGGGCGTTATATTATGCTATTATGAAATAAATTAAAATGGGAATGAATAGAAATGGTCAGCATGTAATGTACTTCAGATGTTTAAAGGATGGTTCAACATGGGTGGGTAATCATTCATTCAGTCGCAATGACTACACATAGTTGACTCGAACAATATTTTTTAAAAATCCAAATTCATTTGGTCCTTGAAAAATATTTTTTTTTTAATTTACGTTTATTTATTCCTTGAATTTTTTTTAATCCACGTGTTTTTGGACCTTGATTTTTTTAAATCCACGTCTATATATTCCTTGAAAAATATTTTTTTTTTAAATCCACATTCATTTGGTCCTTGAGAAATATTTTTTTAAAAATCCACATTCATTTGGTCCTTGAGAAATATTTTCTTAAAAATCCACGTTTGTTTGCCCTTGAAAATTTTTTTTAATCCACGTTTATTTTGTCGTTGAAAAATACTTTTTTAAAACTTCACATTCATTTGGTCCTTGAAAAAAAAATTTAATCCAGGTTTATTTAGTCGTTGAAATATATTTTTTTTTAAAAATTCACATTCATTTGGTCCTTGAAAAAAATTTTAATCCACGTTTATTTAGTCGTTGAAAAATATTTTTTAAAAACTCCACATTGATTTGGTCCTTGAAAAATATTTTTTAAAAATTCCACATTGATTTGGTCCTTGAAAAATATTTTTAAAAATCCACGTTTGTTGGTGGTCTTTAAAATATATTGTATTAAGAATCCACGTTTGTTGGTGGTCCTTGAAAAATATTTTTAAAAATCCACGTTTGTTGGTGGTCCTTAAAATATATTGTATTAAGAATCCACGTTTGTTGGTGGTCCTTGGAAAAATATTCCTTTAAAATCCACGTTTGTTGGTGGTCCTTGGAAAAATATTCCTTTAAAATCCACGTTTGTTGGTGGTCCTTGGAAAAATATTCCTTTAAAATCCACGTTTGTTGGTGGTCCTTGGAAAAACATTCCTTAAAAATCCACGTTTGTTGGTGGTCCTTGAATTTATATTCTTTAAAAATCCACGTTTGTTGGTAGTCTTTGGAAAAATATTCTTTAAAAATCCACGATTGATGGTAGTCCTTGGAAAAATATTCTTTAAAAATCCACGTTTGTTGGTAGTCCTTGGAAAAATATTCTTTAAAAATCCACGTTTGTTGGTAGTCCTTGGAAAAATATTCTTTAAAAATCCACGTTTGTTGTTGGTTCTTGAAAAAATATTCTTTAAAAAATCCACGTTTGTTGGTGGTCCTTGGAAAAATAGTCTTTAAAAATCCACCTTTGTTGGTGGTCTTTGGAAAAATATTCTTTAAAAATCCACGTGTGTTGGTGGTTCTTGAAAAAATATTGTTTAAAAATCCACATTTATTTCTGGTCCTTGGAAAAATATTCTTTAAAAATCCACGTTTGTTGGTGGTCCTTGAAAAATATTCTTTAAAAATCCACCATTGTTGGTGGTCTTTGGAAAAATATTTGTTAAAAATCCACTTTTGTTGGTGGTCCTTGGAAAAATATTCTTTAAAAAAACCACGTTTGGTGGTCCATGAAAAAATATTCTTAAAAATCGACGTTTGTTGGTGGTCCTTAAAAATCCACGTGTGTTGGTGGTCCTTGAAAGGCATTTTTTAAAAATCCACGTTTGTTGGTGGCCCTTTGTAAAATGTTCTTTAAAAATCCACGTTTGTTGTTGGTCCTTGGAAAAATATTCCTTAAAAATCCACGTTTGTTGGTGGTCCTTGAAAAAATATTCCTTAAAAATCCACTTTTGTTTGTGGTCCATAAAAAAATATTCCGTAAAACTCCACGTTTGTTGGTGGTCCTTGGAAAGATATTTTTTAAAAATTCACGTTGGTTGTGGTCCTTGGAAAACTATTCTTTAAAAATCCACGTTTGTTGGTGGTCCTTGAAAAAATATTCTTTAAAAATCCACGTTCGTTTGTGGTCCTTTAAAAAATATTTGTTAAAAATCCACGTTTGTTGGTGGTTTTTGTAAAAATATTCTTTAAAAATCCACCTGTATAGGTGGTCCCTGGAAAAATATTTTTTAAAAAACCAAGTTTGTTTTTGGTCCTTCGAAAAATATTCTTTAAAAATCCACGTTTGTTGGTTGCTTGAAAAATCCACGTTTGTTATTGATCCTAGAAAAATATTCTTGAAAAAATCATCGTTTTTGTTGATCCTTGAAAAAATATTCATTAAAAATCCACGTTTGTTGTTGATTCTTGAAAAAATATTAATTAAAAATCCAAAATATTCTTTAAAAAATTCCACGTTTGTTGTTGATTCTTGAAAAAATATTAATTAAAAATCCAAAATATTCTTAAAAAAAATCCACGTTTGTTGAATGGATGAAAAAAATTTCTTTAAAAAAATCAACGTTTGTTGAATGGATGAAAAAAATTTCTTTAAAAAAATCCACGTTTGTTGAATGGATGAAAAAAATTTCTTTAAAAAAATCCACGTTTGTTGAATGGATGAAAAAAATTTCTTTAAAAAAATCCACGTTTGTTGAATGGATGAAAAAAATTTCTTTAAAAAAATCCACGTTTGTTGAATGGATGAAAAAAATTTCTTTAAAAAAATCCACGTTTGTTGAATGGATGAAAAAAATTTCTTTAAAAAAATCCACGTTTGTTTAATGGTGAAAAAAATTTCTTTAAAAAAATCCACGTTTGTTGAATGGATGAAATAAATTTCTTTAAAAAAATCCACGTTTGTTGAATGGATGAAAAAAATTTCTTTAAAAAAATCCGCGTTTGTTGAATGGATGAAAAAAATTTCTTTAAAAAAATCCACGTTTGTTAAATGGATGAAAAAAATTTCTTTAAAAAAATCCACGTTTGTTGAATGGATGAAAAAAATTTCTTTAAAAAAATCCACGTTTGTTGAATGGATGAAAAAAATTTCTTTAAAAAAATCCACGTTTGTTTAATGGTGAAAAAAATTTCTTTAAAAAAATCCACGTTTGTTGAATGGATGAAATAAATTTCTTTAAAAAAATCCACGTTTGTTGAATGGATGAAAAAAATTTCTTTAAAAAAATCCGCGTTTGTTGAATGGATGAAAAAAATTTCTTTAAAAAAATCCACGTTTGTTAAATGGATGAAAAAAATTTCTTTAAAAAAATCCACGTTTGTTGAATGGATGAAAAAAATTTCTTTAAAAAAATCCACGTTTGTTGAATGGATGAAAAAAATTTCTTTAAAAAAATCCACGTTTGTTGAATGGATGAAAAAAATTTTCTTTAACAAATTCCACGTTTGTTGAATGGATGAAAAAAATTTCTTTAAACAATTTCACGTTTGTCGAATGGATGAAAAATTTTTCTTTTAAAAATTACACATTTATTGAATGGATGAAAAATTCTCTTTAAAAAATTCCACGTTTGTTGGTAGGATGAAAACATTTTCTTTAAAAAATTCGACGTTTGTTGAATGGATGAAAAAATTCTCTTTAAAAAATTCCACGTTTGTTGGTAGGATGAAAATATATTCTTTAAAAAATCCACGTTTGTTGGTTGGATGAAAAAATATTCTTTAAAAAAATCCACGTTTGTTGGTTTACAAAAAATATTCTTTAAAAAAACACGTTTGTTGGTTGGATGAAAAAATATTCTTTAAAAAATCCACGTTTGTTTATTGTTTAAAAAAATTTTGGTTGGATGAAAACATATTCTTTATGAATTTGATGATTTATGATTTTTTTAAAAATCCACGTTTGTTGGTTGGATAAAAAAATATACGATTGTTTTTTAGAGTGGAGTATTACCCCAATGGCTTAAACTTCATCATTAAACTTCATTTAAAAAATCCACGCACGTTTGTTGGTTAGATGAAAAAATCCACATTTATTTGGCCCTTAAAATTTTTTTGTTCAAAATTCAAATGGTTCATTTAGTCATTGAAAAATATTTTTTTTTAAAAATGATCGTTTATTTGGTCTTCGGTTTTTTTTAAATCCACGTTTATTTGGTCTTTGAAACAATTTTTTTAAATCCACGTTCAATTGGTCCTTGAAAAATATTTATTAAAATTTGGTCCTTGAAAAATATTTTTTTTAAATCCACGTTTGTTGGTTGGATGAAAAAATATTCTTTAAAAAATCCACGTTTCTTGGTTGATGAAAAATTATTCTTTAAAAAATCCACGTTTGTTGGTTGATGAAAAATATGATTTAAAAAAACACGTTTGTTGGTCCATAAAAAATATTTCTTTTCCCCTCTTTACTTGTTGTATACTGTCGCGATATCAATGAAATAAACGTATAAATATAAATAATTTCTTATTAAATTTCTAATGAAATTTTAAGCTTGTTCACAAGAACTTTCATAGCATTGGATTTGGATTTAATTTAAAAGAGCTTAAAATATAAACAACACGCTTACGCATTCGTTTGCCTTATAATGTTTAGCGCTCCCCTCCCAGCCTGTGCTTAGTAACAATAATGCCAGCCTAACAATAACAATTCCAAGTTATCCACTGAAGGCATGTTACGTTAGAACGCTTATCAAATGTTCAACAAATCCCCTCTCTGTAAAAAAACAAATCACAAGAAAATAACTTTGATACTGTGACCCGTCTCGAGGACAACGACAATGGCGATGACGACGAGTTGCCACTGATTGTAACAATCGCAGTGCTATGCAAAAATGGTGAGGCTTACGGGTAGATGTCAGGCACAGGGCTACAGAGGAATTGTTGATAAACTTGTTACAACTTTAAAATAGATTTAAATTACAATTATTTGCACATTGAAAATTGCCATTGTTGGCCGTGGAGAGCAAAAGATAACACGTTGTGGACTTTAAAGAGACAGAAGGATATTGATGTTATAAGAAAATGGATTAAAGACTATGCCATATTTTAGTATCAATAAAAATGAAATAGCTATTATTGGACTTAAAATGTAATAAATATCAATTAGAACAGAATAAATGTCTATGAGAAGCAAAAAATCAAAGATGATTTTTTGTATGGATTTTGAATCAGTATAGCTTACCGTTTATATGACAGCAATATTCTCCTATTAAGTAGATGGGTCTAAAGATTTTTCAAGTCAAGCGCCGCCCGTATTCCCCAACTCAATATTTTCATATTCATTACCTGGTTTCCTTGCACTTGCAATAAACATTATAATCAAATGAAAGTTATAGTAGGCCTTAGTCGCCTTTCTCCCCCTCCCCGATATTAGTGTTTGCATTGTGTCCTTTCCCTTTTAATTTTGACCCCCTCAATAAAGTAAAATGTTTGCCTCACAATTGCTGTTATGTGTAAAACCCTTATCAACGACTCGTAGACTTTCCGTCACATGCATGCAACATACATTCAACCACCCAGCCAGCCATTGAACCCAAAACAAATAATGAAAATGTCTCAAAAAGGATCTTAAAGTCTTAAATAAAATGCGTGCACAATTACGTTAACGATGTTGACAAAACAAAAGAAAAAAAAAAACGAAACACAAGAAAATTGTATGAACTCAAGGAATCTATAAAGCCAAACGCCAATGTAATTTAACAACAATGCCGAGGAACAAAATGAATACCATAACAAGAACCTTGACACCAACAATTCCAAACGAAGCTATGCCAGCAAAAATAAAATAATAATACCAAAACCAACGTCAGTGTGATTGTAATCAACTACAAGGACACTTTGGGATTATTATTGTTTTCCTTTGGCTGCATGTTTGCATGAAGCTAGTAAATTGGAAGAGGGTGGGTTCGGTAATGAGACAAGAGAATTTGAAAGAATATTTTCAAGCAAAAAAAAAAAACGTGGATTTTTCGAAGAATAATTTTCAAGCAACCAACAAATGTGGATTTTTAAAGAATATTTTTCAAGCAACAAACGTGGATTGGTTAAAGAATATTTTTTCAAGGCTCAACAACAAACGTGGATTTTTTAAAGAATATTTTTTCAAGGCTCAACAACAAACGTGGATTTTTTAAAGAATATTTTTTCAAGGCTCAACAACAAACGTGGATTTTTTAAAGAATATTTTTTCAAGGATCAACAAAGAACGTTGATCTGTTAAAGAATATTTTTTTTCAAGGATCAGCATCAAACCTGGATTTTTAAAGAACATTTTTTCAAGGATCAACAACAAACGTGGATTTTTTAAAGAATATTTTCAAGGATCGGCAACAAACGTGGATTTTTTAAGAATATTTTTTTAAGGATCAACAACAATCGTGGATCTTTTAAAGAATATTTTTTTAAGGATCAACAACAATCGTGGATCTTTTAAAGAATATTTTTTTCGAGGATCAGCAACAAATGTGGATTTTTTTAAAGAATATTTTTTTTCAATGATCAACAACAAACGTGGATTTTTTAAGAATATTTTTCAAGCAACCAACAAACGTGGATTTTTTAAAAGAATATTTTTCAAGGAACCACCAAATGTACATTTTTTATAGATTATTTTTCGAGCAACTAACAAACGTGGATTTTTTAAAGAATATTTTTCAAGGTTCAACGTGGATTTTTTAAAGAATATTTTTTCGAGAATCAACAACAAACGTGGATTTTTTAAGAATATTTTTTCGAGAATCAACAACAAACGTGGACTTTTTAAGAATATTTTTTCGAGAATCAACAACAAACGTGGATTTTTTAAGAATATTTTTTAAGCAACCAACAAACGTGGATTTTTTAAAAAATATTTTTCAAGCAACCAACAAACGTGGATTTTTTAAAAAATATTTTTCAAGCAACCAACAAACGTGGATTTTTTAAAGAATATTTTTCAAGCAACCAACAAACGTGGATTTTTTAAAGAATATTTTTCAAGCAACCAACAAACGTGGATTTTTTAAAGAATATTTTTCAAGCAACCAACAAACGTGGATTTTTTAAAGAATATTTTTCAAGCAACCAACAAACGTGGATTTTTTAAAGAATATTTTTCAAGCAACCAACAAACGTGGATTTTTTAAAGAATATTTTTCAAGCAACCACCAAACGTGGATTTTTTAAAGAATATTTTTTCATCAACCACCAAACGTAGATTTTTTAAAGAATATTTTTTCATCAACCACCAAACGTGGATTTTTTAAAGAATATTTTTTCATCAACCACCAAACGTGGATTTTTTAAAGAATATTTTTTCATCAACCACCAAACGTGGATTTTTTAAAGAATATTTTTTCATCAACCACCAAACGTGGATTTTTTAAAAATATTTTTTCATCAACCGCCAAACGTGGATTTTTTAAAGAATATTTTTTGATCAACCACCAAACGTGGATTTTTTAAAGAATATTTTTTCATCAACCACCAAACGTGGATTTTTTAAGGAATATTTTTTTATCAACCACCAAACGTGGATTTTTTAAAGAATATTTTTTCATCAACCACCAAACGTGGATTTTTTAAAGAATATTTTTTCATGCACCGCCAAACGTGGATTTTTTAAAGTATATTTTTTCATGTACCACCAAGTGTGGATTTTGTTAAAGTATATTTTTTCATGCACCACCAAGCGTGGATTTTGTAAAAGTATATTTTTTAATGCACCACAAAACGTGGATTTTTTTAAAAAAATATTTTTTCATGCACCACAAAACGTGGATTTTTTTAAAAAAATATTTTTTCATGCACCACTAAACGTGGATTTGTTAAAGAATATTTTTCAAGCAACCAAAAAACGTGAATTTTTTAAAGAATTTTTTTTTTTCAAGTAACCAACAAACGTGGATTTTTTAAAGAATATTTATTCAAGCAACCAACAAACGTGCATTTTTTAAAGAATATTTTTCAAGCAACAAACAAACGTGGATTTTTTAAAGAATACTTTTCAAGCAACAAACAAACGTGGATTTTTTAAAGAATATTTTTTTAAAGCAACCAACAAACGTATATTTTTTAAAGAATATTTTTCAAGCAACCAACAAGCGTGGATTTTTTAAAGAATATTTTTCAAGCAACCAACAAACGTGGATTTTTTAATGAATATTTTTCAAGCAACCAACAAACGTGGATTTTTTAATGAATATTTTTCAAGCAACCAACAAACGTGGATTTTTTAAAGAATATTTTTTCATCAACCACCAAACGTGGATTTTTTAAAGAATATTTTTTCATCAACCACCAAACGTGGATTTTTTAAAGAATATTTTTTCATCAACCACCAAACGTGGATTTTTTAAAGAATATTTTTTCATCAACCACCAAACGTGGATTTTTTAAAGAATATTTTTTCATCAACCACCAAACGTGGATTTTTTAAAGAATATTTTTTCATCAACCACCAAACGTGGATTTTTTAAAGAATATTTTTTCATCAACCACCAAACGTGGATTTTTTAAAGAATATTTTTTCATCAACCACCAAACGTGGATTTTTTAAAGAATATTTTTTCATCAACCACCAAACGTGGATTTTTTAAAGAATATTTTTTCATCAACCATCAAACGTGGATTTTTTAAAGAATATTTTTTCATCAACCACCAAATGTGGATTTTTTAAAGAATGTTTTTTCATCAACCATTAAACGTGGATTTTTTAAAGAATATTTTTCATGCACCACCAAACGTGGATTTTTTTTAAAGAATATTATTTCATGCACCACCAAACGTGGATTTTTTTAAAGAATATTTTGTCCTGCACCCCTAAACGTGGATTTAAAAAAAATATATTTTTTCTTGAACCACCAAACGTGGACTTAAAACAAAATATTTTTTCCTGAACCACCAAACGTGGATTTTTTTAAAGAATATTTTGTCCTGCACCCCTAAACGTGGATTTAAAAAAAATATATTTTTTCTTGAACCACCAAACGTGGACTTAAAACAAAATATTTTTTCCTGAACCACCAAACGTGGATTTTTTTAAAGAATATTTTGTCCTGCACCCCTAAACGTGGATTTAAAAAAAATATATTTTTTCCTGAACCACCAAACGTGGACTTAAAACAAAATATTTTTTCCTGAACCACCAAACGTGGACTTAAAACAAAATATTTTTTCCTGAACCACCAAACGTGGACTTAAAACAAAATATTTTTTCCTGAACCACCAAACGTGGACTTAAAACAAAATATTTTTTCCTGCACCCCCAAACGTGAGCGTTTTAAAGAATATTTTTTGAAGTTTCCCCTAGCTTTCTATACCATCCCCCGTTTCATCGCATAAATTCACTATCAGTTTTGCCTCAATAAACCCCTCCTCCTCCACCGCTCTTAGTTGGTCAACATGTCATTCCGGCTGGTATAGTATTTTTATTTTGACTTCGGTACGTGTCGTACTGAAGAAAATCATCATAAAATCAATTGCTATTACTATGGGTCTTAACTTGTTTTCTATGAATTCCCAGCTTGATGGTGGTACGATTCTTACTACGGGCAACCCTCTTACAGTAGAGCTATATAAAATAAAATTGTGGAACAAAGAAGGAAAGGAAAACGCATAATAAAAAAGTAGATATAATAAAAATTGTTTAGACTTATGTCGTCTGAATGTATAAATAAACAAAAGGTAGGACGGACAATGGCTGCAGTAACAACAACAACGATTTCAAGAAAAACATGGCCAAATAATAAACTCTTTCCTTTTCACTCCCCCTCTTTCTCTGTGGGGTTTACAATTGTTCGGGGATTTTAGAACAAGGGTGGCCAATATGTGCGTGTGTGTGATTGTGACATTGTTGAGAAGCCGAGAAAAAGTTTTCGCTTTTGTTTTCTATACAAACTTAAATTGAAAATCAACAATAATAGATTATTTTTGTGTTTACTGCTTAATTTATTGCATTTGTTGAGAAGGTGGACTCTGCTCCCTGCCTAGTGTTATAAGTGATAATAAAACGTTTAATGACGTCAAGCGATTGTCGCCCCTCTTATTTATTATTTAATGGTCTGTGTAATAATTGATGCGGCATAAAATAGTACAGCAACATGTCTGGCAGTTTAAATTTGAGAGGTCATGTTTTTTCCATAAATTTAACGATTGGCACACATGTGGACATGTGTTGTGAAACTTCTGTGGAGGGTCACTCAGGAAATGAATGATTTAATAAAAATATATTTCAAATATATTTCGAATATATTTAATAAATGAAATTAAGGAGCTGGTTTTATTGTCTATTAAATAAACCTCCCTATTTAATAGACAATAAAACCAGCTACTTTTTTTATTTCCAAACCCCTTATAGAATTTTAAGTGACATAAAAATCATGGTGATAGTAAAAAGTTAGCATGTTCGATTTACACAAGATAGTACGAGGTCTATTGGAAACCTTAATTTCGTAAGTTTGATCCTAGTGGACCAATTCGCGAAGCTTGTATATGAAAGGCTAGAATCAGAAATTCACGAACAGTAATTAAAAAAAAAATAAATAAATATAAAAATTGAAGTAGGAAGTGGAAGGACTTGCCTTAAACGAAATCAATTTTTTAATATGTTTTTTCATTTCGAAATCGAAAAAATTCCAGATTTTTAAAATATATTTTAATAATAAAAGTCACAGGTCTGCACACCTGACAAACATTTTGTTTCTGTCAACTATAATATTTGTTTAATTCCCAAAATTTTAAGAATGACACTAATAACAGTCTCCCTCTCCTTTTTAGCATATTTTCCATTCCTACAAAGCAGAAGTAAATACAAACTTCACTCCAGAGCCCTCGGGCTATGTGACTGCGTATTTACTTCCTAGTAAAATAGACTTTGTTATACTCTAAGCTGACATAAATGTTTGCTATTTGTTACAGATATTTGCTTTTTTTAACCAGTGATTTTTTCCAAAGCTTTTCTTCATATTTTTTGACTGAAGCATATTACAGACATATAAATACATACATAAATGTATCTTATGTATCTAGACATATGAAGTAGATAAACAAAAAATGACATAACAAATAAAAATAAGACGTTGCTTCCGTATAACTAAGATATTTGTATATGCGAGGGAGAAAAGAACAGGGATGCCAGTAGGGAAATAAAGAAAATATTCTTTTTAAAGTAAAATTATTTAAAACATCCACGGCTTCTGTATGGGCCAACTAATTTTATTTAAAAAAACGCGGCTTCTGTAGGGGCCAACTAAAATTATTAAAAAACAAGTGAGCCAAGGCTATAGTCGGGTCAGGGCCGACTATGTGATACCCTACACCACTTCCCCTGTGCATAAGCTTTTGACTGGTAAAATTCAAACTATTAAAATTGGGATAGCTTAGCGCCTTTGCTCTGAATGTCTTCATTAATAAAGGTCAATTTTATTGAAACGAGTTTAAGTGCATCGTCAGAATAACTCAAATAAAAAATGGAAAAGTGGGATGTATGCCAACCATCAACCATACAAAAAAATTAAAAAATAGGACGTATTACCGACTATTGCTATATCTCCGTTATTTGGCCACATACGCCAACATGCTTTACATTATTGCAAAATGGGATTTTCTACTTTCATAGTCGGACTTTGGTTTTGGAAGGTCCCCAACCAATGCTGTGCTATTCGTCATTATTATTAAAATCGCAAAAATGGGAAGTTTTGTTTTAATAGCTGCTTTTGCGATATCTTCATTGTTTTACCACCTACGACAACCTACGTTACATCGTTGCAAAGGTGATATTTTTTACTTTCATCAGCAGGTTTTGCTTTTGGCATACCCCCTATAGAATCTGAGATATTCGGTTTGGAAGAAACATTGTCTTTTTCTCCAAAACAGTTTTTTGCTCATTCCGACCCCTAAATATTATCCGACCATCACCAAAATAAATAGGCTTCTTCCCCTGCGGGACCCCCATCAGCACCCATAATTTGGTGACGATCTGATCAAAATTACAACCTGTAGCGTGATTTCTTTAAAAGTGGAAAAATGGGATGTATTACCGACTATTGTGATATCTCCGTTATTTGGCCACCTACGCTAACCTACTTTGCATCATTGTAAAGACAGGATTTTCTACTTTCATAGCCAGGTTTTGTTTTTGGAAGGTATCCAACAAAAGCTGTGTTATTCGTCATTAGAATTAAAATCGAATAAATGAAAAGTTGGGTTCTATAAGCGACTATTGCGATATCTTCGTTGTTTTTTGACCACCTACGACAACCTACCATACATCGCTGTAAAGGTGATATTTTCTGCTTTTATTAGCAGGCTTTGCCGTTAATATACCCATTATAGATACGGAGATATTCGCTTTGAAGTAAAACGTTGACTTTTTACGCAAATAAGTTTTTTGCCCATTCCGACCCCTGAATATTATCCGACCATCACCAAAATCAATAGGCTTCTTTCCCTCCGGGACCCTCATCAACATCCAAAATTTGGTGACGATCCGATCAAAATTGCGACCTGTAGCGTGATTACAAGGTTTAGATGGACAGACGGACAGACGGACGGACGGACGGACGGACTGACGGACGGACACACATAGCCAGATCGACTCAGCTCGTCGAGACATTCATTTTGGTATATATAAGTATGGGTCTACGACCATTATTTCGATGCGTTACAAACTTTTTGGCCAAAACCAACTTATAATACTCTCCCCACATAGTGGTGTAGGGTATAAATATCCAAGGATACTGTAGGAGCCAACTAATATAATTTAAAAAATCCACGGCTTCTGTAGGAGCCAAGAAAAATTATTTAAAAAATCCACGGCTTCTGTAGGAGCCAAGAAAAATTATTTTAAAAATCCACGGCTTCTGCAGGAGCCAACTAAAATTATTTAAAAAATCCACGGCTTAAGTAGGAGCCAACTAAAATAATTTAAACATCCACGTCTTAAGTAGGAGCCAACTAAAATAATTTAAACATCCACGTCTTCTGTAGGAGCCAACTAAAATTATTTAAAAAATCCACGGCTTCTGTAGGAGCCAACTAAAATTATTTAAAAAATCCACGGCTTCTGTAGGAGCCGACTAAAATTATTTAAAAAAATCCACGGCTTAAGTAGGAGCCAACTAAAATAATTTAAACATCCACGTCTTCTGTAGGAGCCAACTAAAATTATTTAAAAAATCCACGGCTTCTGTAGGAGCCAACTAAAATTATTTAAAAAATCCACGGCTTCTGTAGGAGCCAACTAAAATTATTTAAAAAATCCACGGCTTCTGTAGGAGCCAACTAAAATTATTTAAAAAATCCACGGCTTCTGTAGGAGCCAACTAAAATTATTTAAGAAATCCACGGCTTCTGTAGGAGCCGACTAAAATTACACTATGCAACACCAACAGTTTATTCTCGCATATCGGATTTCACTACATTATTGACATTTTTATTAAATCGTCGTGGAAAAATGTACTGAAAACAACGGCATAGGGGCATTTTACAACAATGACATGTTCTGAAGAGTTGGGTATTACATTCCAAAAGAAAATATTCAGAAAAAATTAACGGTTTTGGAGATACGGAGCGAAATGTATAAAAATTGTGGAAATTTCGCATATATTTTGAAATTTGAGGCAATAAATGTAGTTTTTCGAGTTCGTTATTTCTCCAAATATTTTATTTTCGTCCTTATCTACAAATTTGCTTCAGCGGTCAGCAGAAGATTCGCATTGGTTTCAGAGATATAGCCCCGAATTTCTTTAACAACTCAATATTTAACCATGTTTAGATGGGGCCATAAAATCCGAGCTGGATCTGACACAACAAAACCCAACTAGGGTTTCTTGTCGTTTGGGTCTGTACTTTCAAAAAATCCTCATTTCGAATTGTTTGCACAAGATCACCTTAAAAATGTTGCACAGTGTTATTTAAAAACCCACGGCTACTGTAGAAGCCAACTAAAATTATGTAAAAAATCCACGGCTTCTGTTGGAGCGAACTAAAATTATTTAAAAAATCCACGGCTTCTGTATGGGCCAACTAAAATTATTAAATAAAAATCCACGGCTTTTGTATGAGCCAACTAAAATTATTTAAAAAAATCCACGGCGTAGGGGCCAAATAAAATTATTTAAAAATCCAACGCTTCTGTAGGAACCAACAAAAGTTATTTAAAAAATCCACGGCTTCTGTTGGAGCAAAATCCACGGCTTCTGTAGGAGCCAAATAAAATCATTTCAAAAATCCACGGCTTCTGTAGGAGCCAACTAAAATTATTTAAAAATTCACGGAGCCAACTAAAATTAATTAAAACAAGTAAGCCAAGGCTATAGTTGGACGGAGCCGACCATGCAATACCCTACACCTTTACTTTTGGGAATTAGCTTTCCACAGATCAAAATTTCCAACATAAAAATTGTTTCGCTTTAATGCAATTTTCATCAGGGGGAAGATCAGTATCTCTGTTTTCATATGTAGTCTACTTTGCCGGTATATGCCCTCCAGGAAATAAAATACATATAGACCAAAAATATTTTTTTTTTGTATTTTTCATACAAAAGGATTGGTCCATTTGACCCGCTAAATAATATCAGATCATCATCCAAAATTATAGGCATCTTCATCTACCTAACTCCCAACCCCGTTCAAAATTTCGTGATTATTGGGCTATAATTGCGACCTCTAGCGTGTTTATGACTACACTACAAACAAATAACAGGGTATATTAGGCTGTAACTCTGTTATCTTATCATGTACACCAATACAATTGACATCAATAGAAAGGTCAAGCGTTCCTCTTCCAAGTATAGCTTACTTGCCCGGAATGTCTCTTCCATGAATAAAGATATAAGCTGTATACTAAAATTTTTCACAATTTTCACACAAAAGTTTTGGTCCATTTAACCCTCTAAATATTATCTGATCGTCATCTCAAATTGCAAGCTACTTCTTCGTCATATACTCTTACCTTACTTAAAATTTCGAGGTGATCTGACTATTATTGTGACCTACAGAGCATCTACAAAATCGGATAAAAATTATGTTTTTGGTCCATTTCACCCGCTAAATATTTCACGATCATCACCAATTAAAATAGCGATCTATTCTGATGTGAAACCGACCTCCATACTAAATTTCGTGACGATCGGTCCATAATTGCGGCCTGGAGTTTGATTACAATTTATAATGGACAGACGGACACACGGACGGACGGACGGACACACATCTCAAAATCGCTTTATCTCGCCGAGATATGAAGATTGGTATACCACATTGGGGGCCTCCGACGAATATTTCGCGGTGTTACATGAATTTTTACCAAAACAAACTTATAATACCCTTTCCACATAGTGGTGTAGGGTATAAAAATCCACGGCTTTTGTATGAGCCAACTAAAATTATTTAAAACAAGTAAGCAAATGCTATAGTCGGACGGGCCGACCATGTGATACCCTACACCACAACCTCTAGGACGCTGAAAGTCGGGGTTCGATTTCCAGGCCTGGTCACACCAAATTTTAAACAGTGACAAAATACCCCTTTGTAATTTTGGCGATATTTCCTGAGTATTTCAGCCAAGAAAACCGTCTCTACAAGTGGCAATTAAGGACACGCCGTTCGGAATCGGCGATAAAAACTAGGTCACATATCAATAACTTAATTTGTAGCATTGGAGGAAATTGTGGTTCTCTACAAAACCCATTATATATTAGGCAGCAGGCCCGTTACCTAGCAGACACATTATTGCAATTTGCATCAGGGGAAAGGTCAGTAGTTATTTTTCCATATGTAGGCTACTTTGCCGGCATATGCCCTCCAGGAATTAAAATATGGACCAAAAATAAAATTTGTATATTTTTCATACGAAAGTAATGGTATATGTCACCCGCTAAATAATATCAGATCATCATGAAAAATTATAGACATTTTCTTTTACCTAAACTCTTACCTCGTGCAAAATTTCGTGACTATTGAGCTATAATTGCGACCTCTAGCTTCTTTATGATTACACTACAAGCAAAAAACTGGATATATTAGGCTGTAACTATGTTATCTGATCACGTACATCAACATAATTGACATCAATGGAAAGGTCAAGAGATCGGCTTCCAAATATAACTCACGAGGGAGGATTGTGTCTTTCAGAAACAAAGATATAAGCTGTATATTAAAAATTTTCACAATTTTCACACAAAAGTTGTGGTCCATTTAATCCTCTAAATATTATCTGATCGCCATCTCAAATTGCAGGCATCTTCTTTGTCATACACTCTTACCTCACTTAAAATTTCGCGTTGATCGGACTATTATTGCGACCTACAGAGCCGCTACAAAATTGGATAAAAATTATGTTTTTGGTCCATTTCACCCGCTAAATATTTTGCGATCATCACCAATTAAAATAGCGATCTATTCTGATGTGAAGCCGACCTCCATACCAAATTTCGTGACGATCGGTCCATAATTGCGGCCTGGAGTTTGATTACAATTTATAATGGACAGACGGACACACGGACGGACGGACGGACGGACGGACAGACACACATCTCAAAATCGCTTTATCTCGTCGAGATATGAAGATTGGTATACCACATTGGGGGTCTCCGACGAATATTTCGCGGTGTTACATGAATTTTTCCCAAAACAAACTTATAATACCCTTTCCACATAGTGGTGTAGGGTATAAAAAAAATCCACGGCTTCTGTAGGAGCCAACTAAAATTATTTAAAAAATCCACGGCTTCTGTAAGAGGCAACTCAAATTATTTAAAAAATCTACGGCTTCTGTAGGGGCCAATTAAAATTATTTAAAAAATCCAAGGCTTCTGTAGGAACCAAATAAAATTATTTAAAAATCCATAGAGCCAACTAAAATTATTTAACAAATCAACGGAGCCAACTAAAATTATTTAAAAAAATCAATGGATTTTGTATGAGCCAACTAAAATTATTTAAAAAAAATCCACGGCTTTTGTATGAGCCAACTAAAATTATTTAAAAAAATCCACGGCTTTTGTATGAGCCAACTAAAATTATTAAAAAATCCACGGCTTTTTATGAGTCAACTAAAATTATTAAAAAAATCCACGTCTTCTATAAAAAAATTATTTAAAAAATCCACGGCTTCTATAAAAAATTATTTAAAAAATCCACGGCTTCTGTAAAAAATTATTTAAAAAATCCACGGCTTCTATAAAAAATTATTTAAAAAATTTTGTTTTTCAAAATAGTCAGGCTTAATCCCATAGTCGTTGTTTTAATATTTTATTAAAACAACTTTAATTTATTAGTGGGAAAAAATTGGTGATGTTTACCAAGGGGTAAGGCAGGGAATACTATAGTTTCAGATTTCGCCACAGAAATTCATCAGTTCCCTTATTTCTTGTTTTTCAACAAGAAACTTTTTATACCCAAGTGTCAATTGCTAGCTCAAATAGATACGTGCGCAAAGAATTACTCTGATCGAGAATTTCTTTGGCACTACCTAAACTCTAGCAACTTCACTTGCAAACAAAACCAAATTTTTCCCCACTGCTATGCGTTCGTCGATTCTCGACGAAAAAGCACATAACTAATTTGTTGGTATTGCATACTACAGCAACAACATTTTGACGGTGCCCGGTCTCACAATTAGGAGGGTTGGCGTTTTTTATTTGGGATGACGACTTCTATTTTTATTTTCAAAATAATAAATTAAAGTTCCCACTAATAAATTAAAGTGGTTTTAATAAAATATTAAAACAACGACTATGGGATTAAGCCTGACTATTTTGAAAAACAAAATAGAAGTCGTCATCCCAAATAAAAAACGCCAACCCTCCTAATTATTTAAAAAATCCACGGCTTATATAAAAAATTATTTAAAAAATCCACGGCTTCTATAAAAAATTATTTAAAAAATCCACGGCTTCTATAAAAAATTATTTAAAAAATCCACGGCTTCTATAAAAAATTATTTAAAAAATCCACGGCTTCTATAAAAAATTATTTAAAAAATCCACGGCTTCTATAAAAAATTATTTAAAAAATCCACGGCTTCTATAAAAAATTATTTAAAAAATCCACGGCTTCTATAAAAAATTATTTAAAAAATCCACGGCTTCTATAAAAAATTATTTAAAAAATCCAGGGCTTCTATAAAAAATTATTTAAAAAATCCACGGCTTCTATAAAAAATTATTTAAAAAATCCACGGCTTCTATAAAAAATTATTTAAAAAATCCACGGCTTCTATAAAAAATTATTTAAAAAATCCACGGCTTCTATAAAAAATTATTTAAAAAATCCACGGCTTCTATAAAAAATTATTTAAAAAGTCCACGGCTTCTATAAAAAATTATTTAAAAAATCCACGGCTTCTATAAAAAATTATTTAAAAAATCCACGGCTTCTATAAAAAATTATTTAAAAAATCCACGGCTTCTATAAAAAATTATTTAAAAAATCCACGGCTTCTATAAAAAATTATTTAAAAAATCCACGGCTTCTATAAAAAACCAGTAAGGAAAGAATCAAAGTCGGGCGGGGCCGACTATGTGATACCCTACACCACTGTGAATATGTAAAATATAAATCGGAGCTATATCCAGATCTTAACCGATTTTGATATAAATTGGCACATTTATTTCCAGACCGAATTCAATCGCACATTCCAAATATCATTGAAATCGGACTTATATATCGTGTTTGGAGCAGAAAATACACGAAATCGGCCGAAAATATATATGGGTGTTATATCCAAATCTGAACCGATTTCGATATAATTTGGCACATTTATTTCTAGACTGAATTCGGTCACACTTTCCAAATTTCATCGAAATCGGAAATATATAGCGTGTTTGATACATAAAATACGTGAAATCGGCCGAAAATATATATGGGAGCTATATCCAAATCGGAACCGATTTCGATATAATTTGACACACTTATTTCTAGACCGAATTCAGTCAAACATTCCAAATTTCATCAAAATCGGACGTATATAGCGTGTTTGGTGCAGCAAATACGTGAAATCGGGCGAACATATATATGGGAGCTATATCCAAATCTGAACCGATTTCGATATAATTTTGCACACTTATTTGTAGACAAAATTCAGTCACACATTCAAAGTTTCATCAAAATTGGACGTATTTAGCGTGTTTGGTGCAGCAAATACGTGAAATCGGGCGAAAATATATATGGGAGCTATATCCAAATCTGAACCGATTTTCACCAAAAGCAATAGCGTTCTTCCTATGGCTAAAAAAGTTGTAGTCCCCAATTTTCAGCTGAATCGGACAAAAAATGCGACCTGTATGTTGCGAACAAAAATACATGGACAGACGGACAGACAGACGGACGGACACGCATAAATCGACTCAGAAAGTGATTATATGTATATCCCCAAAAGGAACTGTGGGTCTATTTCGTTTCCTTTTGTATGTTACATACAAATGCACAAAGACATAATACCCCTTACCACTGTGTGGTGTAGGGTATAATTATTTAAAAAATCCACGGCTTCTATAAAAAATTATTTAAAAAATCCACGGCTTCTATAAAAAATTATTTAAAAAATCCACGGCTTCTATAAAAAATTATTTAAAAAATCCACGGCTTCTATAAAAAATTATTTAAAAAATCCACGGCTTCTATAAAAAATTATTTAAAAAATCCACGGCTTCTATAAAAAATTATTTAAAAAATCCACGGCTTCTATAAAAAATTATTTAAAAAATCCACGGCTTCTATAAAAAATTATTTAAAAAATCCACGGATTCTATAAAAAATTATTTAAAAAATCCACGGCTTCTATAAAAAATTATTTAAAAAATCCACGGCTTCTATAAAAAATTATTTAAAAAATCCACGGCTTCTATAAAAAATTATTTAAAAAATCCACGGCTTCTATAAAAAATTATTTAATAAATCCACGACTTCTGTAAAAAATTATTTAAAAAATTCACGGCTTCTATAAAAAATTATTTAAAAAATCCACGGCTTCTATAAAAAATTATTTAAAAAATCCACGGCTTCTATAAAAAATTATTTAAAAAATCCTCGGCTTCTATGAAAAATTATTTAAAAAATCCACGGCTTCTATAAAAAATTATTTAAAAAATCCACGGCTTCTATAAAAAATTATTTAAAAAATCCACGGCTTCTATAAAAAATTATTTAAAAAATCCACGGCTTCTATAAAAAATTATTTAAAAAATCCACGGCTTCTATAAAAAATTTTTTAAAAAATCCACGGCTTCTATAAAAAATTATTTAAAAAATCCACGGCTTCTATAAAAAATTATTTAAACAAGTAAAAAAGTATCAATCGGCTTTGCCGACAGAGATATACCCTCAGCCTATGTATATTGAAACAATTTTTTCCCAAAAAACGTATGTATTTAGGGGTTTTTAAAAATTTTGAGCTTTTGAACCGACAAAAATATTGATTAGGATTAAAGATCAATAGTTTTGCGGAGGAGATACTAAAAAGAATGGATCTCCAGCCACTACATATGGTGCCATAGGGGGTTTTAGCACCCTTCGGGCTGTTTGCTCAAGAATTATGGACTTGCCCCTGAAAAAACTTTTACCATCGCAATTGAGGCAGCGAATGCAAGTTGCTTCAACAAAAATCAAAGTGATTCGAGAGCAGGTCTTAAAGTGAACATGTATTCGAAATTTTGTGTGGGAGGTACCGGATGGAGTAGATAAATATAGTCCATATTTGAACCTGATCTATATCTGGTAGATATATTAGGATGTGTAAAGTATGGACCAATTCGCCCACTCTCTTGAAGAGTTACCATACGCACAATTTTTCCGAACATTTTTTAACTTTTGTGTGGGAGTTAATATTGGACAAAATATTACTAAGGCCAAACTTTGGACCGAATCGGCAGACCTGTTCGAGAGTTATTTTGCCCTCCAACCTCCTCACACGGTGTCATAGGGTTTTTTTTGCAACTTTCAGGCTATTTTCTCAGGAAGTATGGACTTGCCCCTGATGAAATTTATACCGTCGTATGGAAGACAGTGAATACAAATTGCTAAAGCAGAAATCAAAGCGATTCGAGAGATGGGTGGTACCCGACGGAGTGGACCGATTAAATCCATCTTAAAACCTGATCTAAGTCTGGTACACGCTCCACGATGGGCAAAGTATGGACCAAATCGGTTACTCCCTTTCAAGGGTTATCGTGCGCACAAATTGTCCGAACATTTTCGAACTTTTGTGGGGGAGGTACCGGAAGGAGTTGACCGATATAGCTTATCTTCGAACTTAAACTAAGTTTGGGCAAATTATTACGAAAGCCAAAATTTGAACCGAATCGGTTCATCCGTTCGAGAGTTATCGTGCGCTCCAGCCAGACAGACAGACAGACGGACGGACATTGCTCAATCGACTCCAATTGTCTGAAACACATTTCGTCCAAACATACTTGGGGTCTAAAACCATTATTTCGATGAGGCACATTTTGCCCGTATGAAAGTGTATATACCCTCGTTAGCATAAATGCTGAGGGTATAAAAATCCACGGCTTCTATAAACAATTATTTAAAAAATCCACGGCATCTGTAGTGGCCTCTTGAAAATTATTTTAAAAATCCACGGCTTCTATAGTGGCCTATACAAATTATTTTAAATATCCACGGCTTCTGTAGTGGCCTATAAAAAGTATTTAAAAAATTCACGGCTTCTATAGTGGCATCTAAAAAATTATTTAAAAAATCCACGACTTGAAAAAATTATTTAAAAAATCCACGGCTTAAAAAATTATTTAAAAAATCCACGACTTGAAAAAATTATTTAAAAAATCCACGGCTTTAAAAAATTATTTAAAAAATCCACGACTTTAAAAAATTATTTTAATAATCCACGGCTTTTATAGTGGCCTCTTAAAAATTATTCAAAAATTGACGGCTTCTATAGTGGCCTCTAAAAAAATATTTAAAGAAACCACGGCTTCTATAGTGGCCTCTAAAAAATTATTTAAAGAAACCACGGCTTCTATAGTGGCCTCTAAAAAATTATTTAAAGAAACCACGGCTTCTATAGTGGCCTCTAAAAAATTATTTAAAGAAGCCACAGCTTCTATAGTGGCCTTTTAGAAATCATTTAAAAAATCCACGGCTCCTATAGTGGCCTCTTAAAAATTATTAAAACAATATACAGCTCATATAGGGGCCTCTTAAATTTTTTTAAAAAATCCACGGCTACTACAGTGGTGTCTTAAAAATTATTTAAAAAATCAACGGCTTCTATAGCGACCTTTTAAAAATTATTTAAAAAATCCACGGCTACTATAGTGGTGTCTTAAAAATTATTTAAAAAATCAAGGGCTTCTATAGTGATCTTTTAAAAATTATTTAAAGAATCCACGGCTTCATTAAAATTATTTAAAAAAGTCCACGGCTCTTATAGTGGCCTCTTAAAAATTAATTTCCTACTAAAAATTATTTAAAAAATCTACAGCTTCTATAATGGCCTCTTAAAATTATTTAAGAAGTCCACGGCTTCTATAGTGGCCTATTAAATATTATTAAAAAAGTCCACGAATTCTTTAGTGGCCTCTTAAAAATTATTTAAAAATCCACGGCTTCTATAATGGCCTCTTAAAAATTATATAAAGAATCAACGGCTTCTATAGTGACCTCTTAAAAATTATTTAAAAAATCCACGGCATCTATAGAAGCCAACTAAAATTATTTGAAAAATCCTCAGCTTGGTCTGCTGGTCATTGAAAAATATTCTTTAAAAATCCATGTTTATTGGTCCGCTGGTCATTGAAAAAAATATTTTTTAAAAATCCACGATTAGTGGTCGGCTGGTCATTGAAAAAATATTCTTAAAAAATTCATGATTATTGCTATGTGAAGCAACGGTATTGCACAGTAGATCATAAGACACTTTTATTGTATACTGCTACAATAAAAACAATAATTGTGGAGTTTTATAAAATATCCTTTCAAAAATCCCCAGGTTAATCTCCACCTCTACCGTTCCTTTGAGTTGGTAGAAAGTTTTAAATTTTGATCCTTAAGGATATTATATGTATACGTTTCATGTTTTTCCTCTTCCTGTTTATTTCTTTAAGTACATTTTCCGTACGTAAGACATTTTAGGGAACATCTCTGAATATTGTTTTCGTTGTCGTTTTTATATGGTTTTTTGAAACCATATTTTTGCTTTTACTTTTCTCTTTTTGTGTGCTTTTAATGATGCAAAATGTACATGTGCATGGAAAGACGCACAATGCACACAACAAGAAAACACAAAGATTTTTCAAACAATACACAAACACATTATTTGTTCGTATTTGTATATTATTATGCTTGTATGTAAAGGAGATTATTATACAAAGGCTACAGAAGTTTTATTCGAAAGTATTGTCTAGTCAAATAAAAAGGAAGAAGAAAAAAAACAACAACAACATTTCTTTTGTTGTCTTTGACGTCGGGCAAGAAACCAAATGGAAGATGTGAAAACAAAATAAAAAAACGAAACAAAAAGGAAATCACGCATTGTATGGGTTAAACTATAAAGGAAACATGTACTTACTTATAACGGATAAATTGAAACGGAAGCTTTGTGTTTGACTGGTACGAAAATCAATGCGACAACGATAGATGCCTTGATCGTGACGTTTGATATCCTGTAAAGATAAGAAAGGAAAAGAAACATGCGGTGAGATTCTGGGGAAATACAAAGAATTGTGTTTTGTGAGATATATTGGAATTATATTGAGATGTGGAATGTGGATGTGGCTTTAAGAACATTTTATACTTAAGCTGAAAAATCGTGGTACCAAAAAAACTGGAAGAGTTCAGATTACATATAGTATATGTAACGAAAAAAATATTTTGAAAATTTTCCCTAAACGCCTTCTATCTATTCACGAAACTAAATTTCTGCCTCTTTCACAGCTCCCAACACAAATATTGATTTTCATTAAATATTTACATTTTTTCCAATTTCCATACGACCCACAATATCCCCAAACAAAATTAAATGCACCAAAACGAAAAACCACATAATACCATTAGTATTCCCATTGATGTTGTTGCTGTAGTTGTTATTGTTCTTGTATGTTGTTTTGCAACACGCAACACCATAAATGTTTCTAATTAAATTTAAACACCAATTTCGTGTACATCTGCCATTAATACACTCATTAAATGTTGCCACAAAATCCAAATGTTTATTCGTTGTTTACTCAGAAAATCGTAAATATTGAAAATACTCTGGCTGGCACCACAGCAAAATTGAAGCCATGAAAAAATTCAATATTATTATGCTATGCTAGCTTAATAACACACACACACCCACCCAAAAACTCTCTGTGTACAAAATGTACCCCCGAAACGAATCAAGTACTTAAAATGTTTAACCACAAAATTTGTATTAGATTTATCAAACAATCATTAAATAACACCACACAAATAAATTTCACGACAACATAACAGCAAAAACAAACAAATTCGGAAATTATATGAGTTTTTATTATTATGTTGCAATATTAGGAACGGTGAATTATCCAAGCGAATAAACATATAAAACTTGAACATACAGGCAGAATGCACCGTTTATACTTGAAAAATTTTCCATAATACTGAAATAAAATTTTTATAAAAATGTATGCCCATTAAAAAAAAATATTTTTTAAAAATCGATGTTTGTTAGTCCATAAAAAATATTTTTTAAAAATCTATATTTGTTTGTCCATGAAGAAAAAATATTTTTTAAAAATCTATGTTTGTTATTCCATAAAAAATATTTTTTTAAAACCCACGATTGGTGGTCCATGAAAAAATATTTTTAAAAATCCACGATTGGTGGTCCAAGAAAAAATATAAAAAATATATGTTTGAAAAAATTTCTTTAAAAAATTCACGTTTGTTAGTCCTAAAAAATATTTTTTTTTTTATAAATCCACGTTTGTGAGTTCTTAAAAAAAACATTATTTAACAAAATTCACGTTTGTTAGTCCCTGAAAAAAATATTCGTTAAACTAATTTACGTTTGTTAGTCCTTGCAAAAATATTCTTTAAAAAATCCACGTTCGTTAGTCCATAAAGAAACATTCTTTTATTAAATCCACGTTTGTTAGTCCTTGCTAAAATATTCTTTAAAAAATCAACGTTTGTTAGTCCTTGAAAAAATATTCTTTAAAATATCCACGTTTTTTAGTCCTTGAAAAAATATTCTTTAAAAATCCACGTTTGTTAGTCCTTGCAAAAAATATTCTTTAAAAAATCCACGTTTGTTAGTCCTTGCAAAAAATATTCTTTAAAAAATCCACGTTTGTTAGTACTTGAAAAAATATTCTTTAAAAAATCAATGTTTGTTAGTCCTTAAAAAAATATTCTTTAAAAAATCCACGTTTGTTATTCCTTGAAAAAATATTCTTTAAAAAATCCACGTTTGTTAGTCCTTAAAAAAATATTCTTTAAAAAATCCACGTTTGTTAGTCCTTGAAAAAATATTCTTTAAAAAATCCACATTTGTTAGTCCTTGAAAAAATATTCTTTAAAAAATCCACATTTGTTAGTCCTTGAAAAAATAGTCTTTAAAAAATCCAGGTATGTTAGTCCTTGAAAAATAGTCTTTAAAAAATCCACGTTTTTTAGTCCTTGAAAAAATATTCTTTGAAAAATCCACGTTTGTTAGTCCTTGAAAAAATATTCTTTAAAAAAATCCACGTTTGTTAGTCCTTGAAAAAAATATTTTTTAAAAATCCACGTTTGTTAGTCCTTGAAAAAATATTCTTTAAAAAATCCACGTTTGTTAGTCCTCGAAAAAATATTGTTTAAAATATGCACCTTTGTAAGTCCTTGAAAAAATATTCTTTAAAAAATCCACGTTTGTTAGTCCTTGAAAAAATATTCTTTAAAAAACCCACGTTTGTTAGTCCCTGAAAAAAATATTCTTTAAAAAATCCACGTTTGTTAGTCCTTGAAAAAATATTCTTTAAAAAATCCACGTTTGTTAGTCCTTGAAAAAATATTCTTTAAAAAATCCACGTTTGTTAGTCCTTGAAAAAATATTCTTTAAAAAATCCACGTTTTTCAGTCCTTGAAAAAATATTCTTTAAAAAATCCACGTTTTTCAGTCCTTGAAAAAATATTCTTTAAAAAATCCACGTTTTTCAGTCCTTGAAAAAATATTCTTTAAAAAATCCACGTTTTTCAGTCCTTGACAAAGTATTCTTTAAAAAATCCACGTTTTTCAGTCCTTGAAAAAATATTCTTTAAAAAAACCACGTTTTTCAGTCCTTGAAAAAATATTCTTTAAAAAATCCACGTTTTTCAGTCCTTGAAAAAATATTCTTTAAAAAAATCCACGTATGTTAGTCCTTGAAAAAATATTCTTTAAAAAATCCACGTTTGATAGTCCTTGAAAAAATATTCTTTAAAAAATCCACGTTTGTTAGTCCTTGAAAAAATATTCTTTAAAAAATCCACGTATGTTAGTCCTTGAAAAAATATTCTTTAAAAAATCCACGTTTGACAGTTCTTGAAAAAATATTCTTTAAAAAATTCACGTTTGTTAGTCCTTGAAAAAATATTTTTTAAAAAATTCACGTTTGTTAGTCCTTGAAAAAATATTCTTTAAAAAATCCACGTTTGTTAGTCCTTGAAATCCACGTTTGTTAGTCCTTGAAAAAATATTCTTTAAAAAATCTACGTTTGTTAGTCATTGAAAAAATATTCTTTAAAAAATCCACGTTTGTTAGTCATTGAAAAAATATTCTTTAAAAAATCCACGTTTGTTAATCTTTGAAAAAATATTCTTTTAAAAATCCACGTTTGTTAATCTTTGAAAAAATATTCTTTTAAAAATCCACGTTTGTTAATCTTTGAAAAAATATTCTTTTAAAAATCCACGTTTGTTAGTCCTTGAAAAAATATTCTTTAAAAAATCCAAGTTTGTTAGTCATTGAAAAAATATATTCTTTTAAAAATCCACGTTTGTTAATCTTTGAAAAAATATATTCTTTAAAAAATCCACGTTTGTTAGTCCTTGAAAAAATATTCTTTAAAAAATCCACTTGTGGTGGTCTGAAAAAATATTCTTTAAAAATCCACATTTATTGAGCTATTGATCCGGAATGCTCTTATAAATCCAAAGACACTTGTCTTCTGGCGTTGAAATTATTTCGCTAAAAATAATTACACTGTACAGTACATTTTACCTGTCTATGACTTCCTTCTGTTTTCCACCAAACAGCAAGAGGAGAAGGAGGCCAAAAAGTCAAAACATATACGCATATGCGACAACATGTAATACGTTGGCACGAACAAATGTATTACCCATAGATTACAAGCATGTAATCAATGTTCACAAGTTAAAATGTATGGATGTCGAAAGAAAAATGGGGCGATAATAATTTCATATGCTATAATGCTGGCAATAGGAAGGCAGAGAACAGAGGATTTATTAAGCAATAAATTTTAAGAGTTTTTCTTTAATATCAGTTGTAGCTGCTGTTGTTGTTAATGCTATTATTATTTCTTTATGCCTAAAGAAAAATTTCCAATTTATTTGGCCACACATATATTTTGACATTAATTTTTGTATGGGTTTTTTGATAGGTTTACGTGTTTAACAGTCATAAGCAAACGATTGTGTACTCACGCACTCATCATTTTGGTTCTTTTGTTGCAGAAACTCCAACTCATCTGGTTTGGAATTTGGAATGTTAGTTGTTGAGTTAGGTATTAAAATGAAAATGTTTCGGCATATATCTTACGACACACGACGGTTCAGAAATAGATTTTCCTGGCCAAAAATTAAAATTTTGTTTTGTCAAAGATATTTAATATCTGTATGGGATTCGATAGTAAACATAATAAAACTTAGGAAGCCAAAAAATTAGGTAAAAATAAAAATTTTGGAAGGTGTGGGCGTGGGGTGCCCCTAAAGACGAACATTTTCCCCATTTTTGGAGAATACGTAATTTTTGCAAATATCTGGAGAAAGAAGTAGCTATTTCTCAGAAATTATAACAGATAACGGCCTTTAAAACAACGTTTTAACAAATTACCGTAGCGTTTACACGACGTGAGCTATTTTACTTTTCCTCTGGTACTAAATTTTGTGAAATTCCAAATTCCAAGACTGGCTTAAGTAACTTATCCTAAGTTGTAAAATTTTTTTAGATATACAAGTTTAAGTTGGGAATTTGCAGTCATGACATTGTTTTATAAGGGGGCGATACAGAATTGAATTGAATTTGAATTGTCCCAATTTGAACTTCTATATTTCAAAAACGGTAAAACCGACGAGAGTACCATAAGGGTCAATTTTGTATAGAATTTTCATAGCTACAACATTTTCTTTAGTCCCATTTTGATAGGACTTGCGGTTTCTAAGCAAAATCGTGAAAACCTAAACAAGCCTTAAAAATGTCAAATTAAATCGCGATTTATTCAGAAAGCCCTCCGGCGATTTTTTTTTGTTTTTTGATTTTTCTCATTTATGAACATTGTAGTTTCAGAATCCGCAAAAACTTCCAAAGTGTAAGCACCATCCATTTAAAATTGTTTCAAGAGCACCGTGATAAGTTTTATGAAAACCCAAGGAGTATTTTTTTATTTTTGAAAAAATTTAAGTTTTTTGGAATTTTTTTTTAAAATTTTGAAAAATTTTTGTTTCAAAATTTTTTAAGTTTTTTTGGTATTTTTATAGTTTACTTATTGGTATTTGGCCATCTTTAATATATAGGAAGATATAAAAAAAAACACAAAAACAGTCACATTTTGATGAAAAATAGTAAAAACAAGTAAAAAAGTGTCAGTCGGCTTTGCCGACAGATATGTATATACCCTCAGCTAATGTGAAGCCAAACTTTCACCTCCGGACAGATCGAATGTATTTAAGGTCTCTTCAGAATTTTGTCGCCCATTTTGGACATTGGACCTTGCCGACAAAAATGTGGATTAGGAATTAACTGCACTAAGACACAAATGTTGAACTTCTGTAGGGCAGGTACCTTTAGGGAGGACCGATATTAAAAGTTAAACTAAATTTTCGTAAAATTTTAGGAGATCCAAAGTTTGGACCAAATTGGTTGCCCCATTCAAGTGATATCGCCCTAGCATTTTAGTGACATGTTTTAAATATTGGGGAGAAGTACCGAAAGTTGTGAACCGGTATTGCCCATGAAACTAAGTTTGGATATAATATGACGAAGACCAAATCGGTTGAACAGTTCGAGAGTTATCGTGCTCTCAGACCGCAACATATGGTGAAATAGGGGGTTTTTACACCTTTCCGGCTGTTTTCCCAAGAAATATGGACTTGCCTCTGAAAAAACTTTTACCGTCGTAATGGAGGTAGCGAATGCAAATCACTTCAACGAAAATCAAAGTGATTCGAGAGCTGGTCTTAAAGTAAACTTATCCGAAATTTTGTGTGAGAGGTACCAGAAGGAGTAGACAAATATAGTCCATATTCGAACCTGATCTATATCTGGTAGATATATTAGGATGTGCAAGGTATAGATTATTTTGGTCACTCCTTTCAAGAGTTTTTCCGAAAAATTTTGAAGTTTTGTGGGGGAGGTACCTGAAGGAGTGGACCGATATAGCCCATCTTCGAATTTAAACTATGTTTTGATAAAATATTACGAAGGTCAAATTTTGGACCGAATCGACAGATCCGTTCGAGAGTTATCTTGCGCTCCAACCACTACACAAGGTGTCATAGGGGCTTTTGCACCTTTCCGGTCATTTTCTCAGGAAGTATGGACTTGCCCCTGTTGAAACTTACAGCGTCGTATAGAGGACAGCGGATACAACTTGCGTAAACAAAAATCAAAGCGATTCGAGACCAGGTCCTAAACTGAACTTTTCTGAAATTTTATGTGTGAGGTACCCGAAGAAGTGGACCGATATAATCCATCTTTGAACTTGAACTAAGTTTGGATAAAATATTACGAAAGCCAATTTTTGGACCGAATCGGCAGATCCGTTCGAAAGTTATCTTGCGCTCCAACCACTAACACGGTGTCATAGTGTTTTCTGTAACTTTCAGGTCCATTTTCTCAGGAAGTATGGACTTGCCCCTAATGAAACTTACAGCGTCGTATAGAGGACAGCGAATACAACTTGCGTAAACAAAAATCAAAGCGATTCGAGACCAGGTCCTAAACTGAACTTTTCCGAAATTTTGTGTGGGAGGTACCCGAAGGAGTGGACCGATTGAGTCCATATTGGAACCTCATCTAAGTTTGGTAGAAGTTACACGATGTGCAAAGTATGGACCAAATCGGTTATTCCCTGCAAAAGTTATGTTGCGCACAAGTTTTGCGACAATTTTTGAACATTTGTGGGGGAGGTACCTGAAGGAGTGGACCTATATGGCCCATCTTCGAACTTAAATCGAATCTGGACAAAATATTTCGATACCCAAAATTTGAACCGAATCGATTGATCCGTTCGAGAGTTATCGTGCGCACCAGCCAGCCAGACAGACGGACAGACAGACAGACGGACGGACATTGCTAGATCTACTCAAAATTGTCTGAAACGGATATCGTACAAACATACTTGGGGTGTAAAACCATTATTTCGATGAGGCACATTTTTGGTCGTATCAAAGTGTAAATACCCTCTTTAGCCTAAAGGCTGAGGGTATAAGAACTCAAAAGTTTAACTTTGACCTTGAATTCCTCTGCAACTGCCAGGCCGAATTTGACCGCTTATAATTCATCTGCAACTTGATTGAGTTATCTGTCTAACCAAAAAAAAAAATAATTTTGAAAATAAGTTACAGAATTTTGACCAGGAAAAACGATTCTGAACCACTGTGCGAGATGTATAAAATTATTGCAGTGCTGATTGTGGTGGTCCTTGCCATAGACAGAATGTCATAATATTTTAGATATCTTTTTAAGCACCAATAAACGTGAATTTTGTAAAGGATATTTTTTTATTGTCCACCAAACTTGGATTTTTAAAAGAAGATTTTTTTCATGCTCCACCAAAATGTGGATTTTTTGAAGAATATTTTTTCATCAACCAACGTACGTGGATTTTTTAAAGAATATTTTTTCATTAACTAACAAAGTTGGTTTTTAATAAATATTTTTTCATCAACCAACAAACGTGGATTTTTATACCCTACACCACACAGTGGTAAGGGGTATTATGTCTTTGTGCATTTGTATGTAACATACAAAAGGAAACGAAATAGACCCATAGTTCCTTTTGGGGATATACATATAATCACTTTCTGAGTCGATTTATGCATGTCCTTCCGTCTGTCCATGTATATACCTCCAATTTTGATGAAATTTTGAATGTGTGACTGAATTTGGTCTACAAATAACTGTGCCAAATTATATAGAAATCGGGTCAGGTTTGGATATAGCTACCATATATATTTTCGGCCGATTTCACGTATTTTCTGTACCACACACGCTATATATGTCCGATTTCGATGAAATTTGGAATGTGTGACTGAATTTGGTCTAAAAATAAATGTGCCAAATTATATCGAAATCGGTTCAGATTTGGATATAGCTTCCATATATATGTATGTTCGACCGATTTCACGTATGTGCTGCACCAATCACGCTATATACGTCCGATTTTAATGAAATTTGGAATGTTTGACTGAATTTGGTCTGGAAATAAGTGTGCCAAATTATATAGAAATCGGTTCAGATTTGGATATAGCTCCCATATATACATGTTTTCGGCAGATTTCACGTATTTTCTGTACCAAACACGCAATATATTTCCGATTTCGATGAAATTATATTTTCGGCCGATTTCGCGTATTTGTTGCTCCAAACACGCTATATAAGTCCGATTTCAATGATATTTGGAATGTGTGACTGAATTCGGTCTGGAAATAAATGTGCCAAATTATATCAAAATCGGTTTAGATCTGGATGTAGCTCCGATTTGTATTTTACATATTCACAGTGGTGTAGGGTATCATAAAGTCGGCCCCGCCCGACTTTAATCCTTTCCTTACTGGTTTAAAGAGTATTTTTTCATCAACCAACAGACGTGAATTTTTTAAAGAATATTTTTTTATATTCCACCAAATGTGGATTTTTTAAAGAATATTTTTTCATCAACCAACAAACGTGGAATATTTTTTAATCAACCAACAAATGTGAATTTTTTAAAGAATATTTTTTTCATATTCCACCAAATATGGATTTTTTAAAGAATATTTTTTCATCCACCAACAAACGTGGATTTTTTAAAGAATATTTTTTCATACTCCACTAAACGTGGATTTTTTAAAGAATATTTTTTCATACTCCACTAAACGTGCATTTTTTAAAGAATATTTTTTCATCAACCAACAAACGTGGATTTTTTAAAGAATATTTTTTCATCAACCAACAAATGTGGATTTTTTAAAGAATATTTTTTCATCAACCAACAAACCTGGATTTTTTAAAGAATATTTTTTCATCAACCAACAAACGTGGATTTTTTAAAGAATATTTTTTCATCAACCAACAAACTTGGATTTTTGAACGAATATTTTTTCATCCACCAACAAACGTGGATTTTTTAAAGTATATTTTTTCATGCTCCACCTAATGTGGATTTTTTATAGAATATTTTTTCATGCTCCACCTAATGTGGATTTTTTATAGAATATTTTTTCATGCTCCACCTAATGTGGATTTTTTAAAGAATATTTTTTCATACTCCACTAAACGTGGATTTTTTAAAGAATATTTTTTCATACTCCACTAAACGTGAATTTTTTAAAGAATATTTTTTCATACTCCACTAAACGTGGATTTTTTAAAGAATATTTTTTCATACTCCACTAAACGTGGATTTTTTAAAGAATATTTTTTCATACTCCACAAAACGTGGATTATTTAAAGAATATTTTTTCATGGTCCACCTACAAGCAGAAGTTGATCGGAAATAGTTGGGGAAAATATTTTTGTGTACAATAACCTAATGTGGGTGTCCATATCTGGCTACGCAGTTTCCCCTAAGTTTCAATTGGTAATTAAGTTATTTCAAGCTCTCCTAGTTCTGTTTTACCTACAGCTACATAAATTGTAAAACAAATATTTTTTCATTCGTTTAAGTTCCTCGGCTTTTTTTACCATGTTTTTTTACCATGTTCCTTAATTCATTTACTTTAATTCGCAATACCATTGAGAAATTCAACAACAACAACAAATTCTTTGCAAATTACCTGAGTATAAAAGCTTAGCCTTCTGTAAACATAATGTTGTTGTTTCTAGTTGTTTGTTTGCTTTGCTATTGTTGTTAATGTGTTCCAATTCGTTTCGCCATGTGGTTGGAGGGGTATGAACTGGTGCGGTGGTGTTTTTTATTGTTTGTTAATACATTAAGTTGAAACAACTTTTAATTCGTACAACATCAATAACAAATTTCGGCCATATCAACTTGTTAAATTGGTAAACGCACGCGAATTCTTTATTAATAGCTTGCATGTTTGTAGATAACTTGATTTACTTCAGTTTTACGTTTTACCTAAACGTTAAGCTTTTAATGTTGCCACATAAAAAGTGAAAAAACAACAAAACCAACAAATAAATGCCAACCAATCAGGGGGTGGGTGATGTGTGCCTATCTGTGAGGTTTCAAATAACAAAAGATTTGTTATATAAGTGAAAAGGAAATTGGAGTTTTTTCTTGGAAGCAAAATTTATAAGAAAATTTTAATTTTACAATTTAATTAGGTTGGAGAGAAATGGTGGTAAAAAAAACATTAAAGCTCATGTTCATAGGTATATGAATGTCCCTCCCCCTCCCATAATTGGCTGTGAGCTATAAGTAGCCATAAAAAACGTTTTGATTAGGTAAACGAATGTTTAAAGCAGCGTTATTAAAATCAGACGGATAAAGCAAACTTCCTATTAATTCTTTGTTAAGTTTATGGAAACTTACGCGGGAAATGTTTAACCGATCACATTTTTGCTTGTAACTTTTCTAGTAAAATTTTCTTAGACAGTTCGACTTAAGTCCTTCCATCAGATATACGGTCATCCTTATTGCTTCCTGTTCTTTCATATCAATTAATTCCTTATTCATTCCATTACTGCTTCCATTTCCTTTCTTACTATAATTTAATATCTCATTTGTTCAATGACTTTATTTGTAAGGGGATAAACTATTAAGTAGAACAAAAAAAAATTCCCATTCCATACAAAATCTGTATACTAATAGAAACACAAATTTTTCACACACATAAATAATGCTTGTGTGGGTATTTCTACGAATTTAGTCCTTAATACTAAAGCTCACGACAAGGCGCTTTGTTTTTCCATTGGTCTTAAAGAATTTGAATTGAAGGGAATACATATAATGAGAGAAACCAATATGAAAGGCTTTTAAACGTTTTTAGCTGTCCTGAACGAAAACGACAGGCGTGGATTTTTAAAAGATTTTTAGGTGTCCACAAAGACATCAATAGGCCTGGATTTTTAAAAGATTTTTAGGTGTCCACAAAGACATCAATAGGCGTAGATTTTTAAAAGATTTTTTGGTGTCCACAAAGAGACCAATAGGCGTGGAGTTTTTAAAAACTTTTAGGTGTCCCCAAAGACAACGATAGGCGTGGAGTTTTTAAAAGATTTGTAGGTGTCCACAAAGACACCAATAGGCGTGGATTTTTAAAAGATTTTTAGGTGTCCACAAAGACACCAATAGGCGTGGATTTTTAAAAGATTTTTAGGTGTCCACAAAGACACCAATAGGCGTGGATTTTTAAAAGATTTTTAGGTGTCCACAAAGACACCAATAGGCGTGGATTTTTAAAAGATTTTTAGGTGTCCACAAAGACACCAATAGGCGTGGATTTTTAAAAGATTTTTAGGTGTCCACAAAGACACCAATAGGCGTGGATTTTTAAAAGATTTTTAGGTGTCCACAAAGACACCAATAGGCGTGGATTTTTAAAAGATTTTTAGGTGTCCACAAAGACACCAATAGGCGTGGATTTTTAAAAGATTTTTAGGTGTCCACAAAGACACCAATAGGCGTGGATTTTTAAAAGATTTTTAGGTGTCCACAAAGACACCAATAGGCGTGGATTTTTAAAAGATTTTTAGGTGTCCACAAAGACACCAATAGGCGTGGATTTTTAAAAGATTTTTAGGTGTCCACAAAGACACCAATAGGCGTGGATTTTTAAAAGATTTTTAGGTGTCCACAAAGACACCAATAGGCGTGGATTTTTAAAAGATTTTTAGGTGTCCACAAAGACACCAATAGGCGTGGATTTTTAAAAGATTTTTAGGTGTCCACAAAGACACCAATAGGCGTGGATTTTTAAAAGATTTTTAGGTGTCCACAAAGACACCAATAGGCGTGGATTTTTAAAAGATTTTTAGGTGTCCACAAAGACACCAATAGGCGTGGATTTTTAAAAGATTTTTAGGTGTCCACAAAGACACCAATAGGCGTGGATTTTTAAAAGATTTTTAGGTGTCCACAAAGACACCAATAGGCGTGGATTTTTAAAAGATTTTTAGGTGTCCACAAAGACACCAATAGGCGTGGATTTTTAAAAGATTTTTAGGTGTCCACAAAGACACCAATAGGCGTGGATTTTTAAAAGATTTTTAGGTGTCCACAAAGACACCAATAGGCGTGGATTTTTAAAAGATTTTTAGGTGTCCACAAAGACACCAATAGGCGTGGATTTTTAAAAGATTTTTAGGTGTCCACAAAGACACCAATAGGCGTGGATTTTTAAAAGATTTTTAGGTGTCCACAAAGACACCAATAGGCGTGGATTTTTAAAAGATTTTTAGGTGTCCACAAAGACACCAATAGGCGTGGATTTTTAAAAGATTTTTAGGTGTCCACAAAGACACCAATAGGCGTGGATTTTTAAAAGATTTTTAGGTGTCCACAAAGACACCAATAGGCGTGGATTTTTAAAAGATTTTTAGGTGTCCACAAAGACACCAATAGGCGTGGATTTTTAAAAGATTTTTAGGTGTCCACAAAGACACCAATAGGCGTGGATTTTTAAAAGATTTTTAGGTGTCCACAAAGACACCAATAGGCGTGGATTTTTAAAAGATTTTTAGGTGTCCACAAAGACACCAATAGGCGTGGATTTTTAAAAGATTTTTAGGTGTCCACAAAGACACCAATAGGCGTGGATTTTTAAAAGATTTTTAGGTGTCCACAAAGACACCAATAGGCGTGGATTTTTAAAAGATTTTTAAGTGTCCACAAAGACACCAATAGGCGTGGATTTTTAAAAGATTTTTAGGTGTCCACAAAGACACCAATAGGCGTGGATTTTTAAAAGATTTTTAGGTGTCCACAAAGACACCAATAGGCGTGGATTTTTAAAAGATTTTTAGGTGTCCACAAAGACACCAATAGGCGTGGATTTTTAAAAGATTTTTAGGTGTCCACAAAGACACCAATAGGCGTGGATTTTTAAAAGATTTTTAGGTGTCCACAAAGACACCAATAGGCGTGGATTTTTAAAAGATTTTTAGGTGTCCACAAAGACACCAGTAGGCGTGGATTTTTAAAAGATTTTTAGGTGTCCACAAAGACACCAATAGGCGTGGATTTTTAAAAGATTTTTAGGTGTCCACAAAGACACCAATAGGCGTGGATTTTTAAAAGATTTTTAGGTGTCCACAAAGACACCAATAGGCGTGGATTTTTAAAAGATTTTTAGGTGTCCACAAAGACACCAATAGGCGTGGATTTTTAAAAGATTTTTAGGTGTCCACAAAGACACCAATAGGCGTGGATGTTTAAAAGATTTTTAGGTGTCCACAAAGACACCAATAGGCGTGGATTTTTAAAAGATTTTTAGGTGTCCACAAAGACACCAATAGGCGTGGATTTTTAAAAGATTTTTAGGTGTCCACAAAGACACCAATAGGCGTGGATTTTTAAAAGATTTTTAGGTGTCCACAAAGACACCAGTAGGCGTGGATTTTTAAAAGATTTTTAGGTGTCCACAAAGACACCAATAGGCGTGGATTTTTAAAAGATTTTTAGGTGTCCACAAAGACACCAATAGGCGTGGATTTTTAAAAGATTTTTAGGTGTCCACAAAGACACCAATAGGCGTGGATGTTTAAAAGATTTTTAGGTGTCCACAAAGACACCAATAGGCGTGGATGTTTAAAAGATTTTTAGGTGTCCACAAAGACACCAATAGGCGTGGATTTTTAAAAGATTTTTAGGTGTCCACAAAGACACCAATAGGCGTGGATTTTTAAAAGATTTTTAAGTGTCCACAAAGACACCAATAGGCGTGGATTTTTAAAAGATTTTTAGGTGTCCACAAAGACACCAATAGGCGTGGATTTTTAAAAGATTTTTAAGTGTCCACAAAGACACCAATAGGCGTGGATTTTTAAAAGATTTTTAGGTGTCCACAAAGACACCAATAGTCGTGGATGTTTAAAAGATTTTTAGGTGTCTACAAAGACACCAATAGTCGTGGATTTTTAAAAGATTTTTAGGTGTCCCCAAAGACACCAATAGGCGTGGATTTTTAAAAGATTTTTAGGTGTCCACAAAGACACCAATAGGCGTGGATTTTTAAAAGATTTTTAGGTGTCCCCAAAGACACCGATAGCCGTGGATTTTTAAAAGATTTTTAGGTGTCCCCAAAGACACCGATAGCCGTGGATTTTTAAAAGATTTTTAGGTGTCCCCAAAGACACCGATAGCCGTGGATTTTTTAAAAGATTTGAAGGTGTCCCCAAAGACACCGATAGGCGTGGAGTTTTTAAAATATTTTTAGGTGGCCACAAAGACAACAAAAGGCGTGAATTTTAAGCTGTCCTCAAAGACACCAATAGGCTTGGATTTTTTAAAAGATTTTTAGGTGCCCTAAAAGACAACAAAAAGAGTGAATTTTTAGCTGTCCCCATAGACCCCAATAGACTTGGATTTTTTAAAAGGTTTTTAGTTGCCCTCAAAGACAACAAAAGGCGTGAATTTTTAGCTGTCCCCAAAGACACCAACAGGCTTGGATTTTTTAAAAGTTTTTTAGGTGTCCTCAAAGACACCAAAAAGCGTGGATTTTTAAACGACATTAAGGTAAGGCAGATAAGTTTTGATGTTGTAAAAAACATGTTTTTTATTTAAATCCACTGTTTAAGGTCTTGAAAAAATATTTTTTAAATCCCTCTAAAAAGTCTGGGGCACTTGGAAAAAAATATTCTTTCAAATCCACTCTTAAAAGTCGTGAAAAGTATATTTTTTAAATCCACTCTTAAAAGTCTGACGGTTTTTGAAAAATTATTTCTTTAAGAAATCCACACTTTGAGTCCTGGTAACCCTTGGATCAAACTATTCCTTTTTAAAAAATCACGCTTTAAGGCCTGATGACGCTTAGAAAAAATACTTGTTTGTTCGTTTGGTAAACGTCGCCAATTTTCCATCTAATAAATTAAAGTTGTTTTAATAATGACTATTTTGAAAAGCAAAATAGAAGTGGTCATCCTAAATAATAACAAATCAAGAATAACAAGTACAAAGGTCAAAGGTCAATTATGTACAAAATAAATAAATTAGATGCCATGTAAGTATATATACTTTGTTTGTATTATATGTTGAATGGTATAAACATTTGTAACAAAAACGAAACACATAAATTCTTCATATAAACAATTCATATGTAAACAAAAAACATTTGAATATCACGTAAACAACAATGTATACACAATCAACACCGATTGCCAATTCTAAATATAAACAAATTCATTGTTCTTGGAAGAAATTCCAATAAAACACATATATGTATCTCAAAGACCACGGCTGCTACATATGTGCAGGGACGTACTGATAATTTTAATTAGGGGGGATCAATATTACGGCAAAAGTACGATCTAACACATGACTTAAGCTGGATGTCGAGAAGCGACAACTACCACAAAATTGCACAAGCCTACTCCACTCATCTTGTCCACATGCTGAAACACAACACTGGTTCCGATAATGTTGAAACACAAATTGTCGCATAAGGTATACTTTGGTACTAAAAACCACCACCTGAAAATCCGCAGTACAATGTGGAGTGTCGTAAAGCTTTTGAAGAGAAGAACATGGCATACAGGGCAACCCTGCTATCAATAGCAACATGAAGCTCCAAGGAAAATATCAAGCAGGAAAAAGCTTGAGAGCGAAAAACTTGAGGTGTTCAGGAGTCAGAATGAAGTCCAAAAATTTTTACCAGAGGTTAAACCACCAGACTGAAGAGTGTAGTATATGCGACGCATGAACTTCGAACTGTACCAAAAACGTTCTTTTAAAAAAATATAAAGTCATTCAAATAACTAAGTAAGGAGTATATTTGAAAAAATTGTTAGGAGTCCCTCAAACAATGTTCGTAAAATAGTTTTACTTCCGGAAGAATATCGACGTGCTGCAACGGCTGTAACCAACTCTTGCTGGACCACCTCCAAAAATATTCTTAAAATATCCTACACTCCTAAAACCCATGCAAAAATGTTTTTAATATATCTACTAATACTGAAAATCCTTTAAATATATTCGTAGATATGAGACGCTTCAAAAAATATATTTTACAATATCCATGTTCAGGAGTCACTGCAAATTATTTTTGAATTATCCACGCTTATATGAGTAGTTTATTTAAACTATCCACTCCTATATCGATGCAAATAGGAGAAGCTCTAAAAATATTTTAATACTTCCAGCCAGTAGGGTTCGCCCAAAAATTTTTTTTTTAAATTATAAACACCTATTGGCGTAGCTCCGAAATTATTTTAAAAAAATTATTTTTAAATAATAAATATTATAAAATATCCGTGCCAAATTTGGTGGCTCCAAGAAATATTTTTTTTTTAAATTATCCGCTCATATAGGAGTCACTCCAAAAATAGTTTTAAGTTTTCTACGCCTATAGGAGTCGCTCCAAAATATGTTATGCCTACGACTGCAGGAGTAGTTCCAAAAATATTTTTAAATATCCCTGTGCCCTGTCCACAAAAAGGATATAAGTCTGTATGCTCCAACTATAGGGGCATAAGTCTTCTCCCTATCGCCTACAAGATAGTGTAAGGGATATTGTGCGAACGACAAAAGCCCTTGGTCAACGAAATAATTGGACCATACCAATGCGGCTTTAGACCTGGCAAGTCCACCATTGACCAGATATTAATCCTGGAGAAGACCCAAGAGATGCAGATCGACACTTACCACTTTTTGTTGATTGCCTTCGACTGCTTCCTACGTTCAAAGGTATTCCTAGCCATGCCTGAATTAGGTATCCCTGCAAAGCTCGTTCGGCTTTGTAGAATGGCATTAACTGATACTCGATCGTCAGTTAAAATAGGAAAGAACCTCTACGAAGAGTTTGATACCAAAAAAGGTTTCAGACATGTTGATGGCCTCTCGTGTGATCTTTTCAACATTCTGCTGGAAAAGGTTATACGAGGTGCGAAGGTGAGAAAGGAAGTGGCACAATATGTACAAACAGCCATATGTTATTTGCTTATGCCGATGACATTGACATCATAGGACGATCGGTGAAGGATGTAATTGATACATTTGAAAAAATGAAAAGGGAATCCGGTAAAGTTAATGGTGCCGTCGCGCAATGCGTCCATAGAGATCGGGCCAACTGTTGACGTTGGTTCCTATAATTTTGAGGTAGTAAGGGAATTCGTCTACCCGGCACCGCCGTAAACACAACCAACAACATCAGTTGTGAAATACGAAGAAGAATAGTGTTGGCCAACAGATGCTACTTCGGGCTGAGTAAGCAGTTTAGGAATAAAGCAACATCTCGTCAAACAAAAACCACGTTTTACAAAACACTGATACTACCGTGCTGATGTATGGTTCAGAAGCCTGGGTACTTGCGAAAGCAGAAAAGGCAGTGCATGGTGTGTTTGAGAGAAAAATTCTTCAACGAACAATCTGCGTTGACGGTGAATATCGACGTCGTATGAACCACGAGCTGTATCTGCTATACAACGACATCAGATAAACGTATCGAGATGCAGTGATTGCGTTGGCTAGGCCATATTATAAGAAATAGCGATGATGAACCCGCTAAAAATGCGTATAAATTCGGGCCGCATGGCGGTGCACGCAGAATTGGCAGGCCAAAAAAAAAAAGATGGCGCCAACAAGTGGATAAAGAGATGACAATGCGCGGTATTCCAGAAAGCGAAGCACTAAACAGAGAGAGTTGGAGATCTTTTCTTAGTTCGGCTTATGAAACAAATGTTCTGTAATAGGCCAGCTAAGCAAGTAAGTATCCAAGCCAAAAATATTTTTTAAGTTATCCACTCCTAGGAGTCACTCCAAAAATATTTAAAAATTATCAACACATATAGGCGTCACTCCGAAAATATTTTAAAATATCCATGCCTGAATTCGTCGCTCCAAAATTATTTTTTAAATTATCCACGCCTATTTTAAAATTATCCACGCTAACAGGAGTCGCTCCGAAAATATTTTAAAATATCCAAGCCTGCAAGATGCGCTTCAAAAATATTTTTTTAGTTATCGACGCCTTAAGGAGTAGCTCCAAAATATTTTATAATATCCACGCCTGAATTGGTCGCTCAGACAAAATGTTTGCAAAATTTCCACGCCTATAGGAGTCGCACATAAAATGTTTTTTGTAAATTTTTTACGCGAATATGAGTTGCTCCTAAATATTTTAAAATATCCAAGCCTGATAGCTCTTGAAATATTTTTTTGTAAATTTTTCACGCCTATAGGAGTTCCTCAAAAAATATTTTAAAATATTCAAGCCTGATTCCTACAGGCTCTAAAAATTTTTAAATTATCCACGCCTTTAGTGGTCGTTCGAAAACTATTATTAAACTATCCACGCCTATGGGAGTCGCTCCTGTACGGATCGCTACAAAAATATTTATAAAATTATCCAAAGTAGCAAAAAAATATTTTTTAAACTATTCACGCCTTCTGGAGTCCCTCAAAAATTATTTTGATGTTATTAGCGCCTAAAGGAGTCGCTTCAAATATATTTTAAAATATATCGCCTGTAGGAGTCGCTCCAATATTAGAATATTTTTAACTTATCCACTCATGTCGCCCCAACAACAGTTTTTAAACTATCCACACCTATGAGAGTCCCTCCAAAATATTTATTAATTTATCCACGTCTATGGCGCCCTACAAAAATACTTTTTTTTTAATTTTAATCCTATAGGAATCGCTCCAAAAATAATTTTTAAATTTTCCACACATGTAGGTGTCGCCCAAAAAAAATGTAATAATTAACCACACCCATAGAAGTTGCTCCAAAAATGAATTTTTTGTAAATTTTCCAATTCTATAGGAGTCGCTCCAAAAATATTTTCAAGTATCCCCAGACCAGTAGGAGTCGCCCCAACAATATCTGTAAAATATTCACGGCTATAGGAGTCGCTCCATAAATATTTTAAAATATATCACCTGTAGGAGTCGCTCCAATATTAGAACATTTTTTTAAGTTATCAACTCCTGTTGCCTCAACAACATTTTTTAAACTATCGAAACTTAAATTATCCATATATGTTACAGTCGCTCCAAAAATAGTTTAAAATATATCGCCTGTAGGACCCGATCCAAAAACATTTTTTTTTTTGAATTATCCACTCTTGTAGATGTCGCCCCCAATTTGGTTTTAAATTATCCACTCCTGTAGATGTCGCCCCAATTTTATTTTAAATCATCCAGTCCTGTAGGTGTTGGCAAAAAAAATTGAACTTTCCAAGCCTATGAGAGTCCCTCCAAAAATATTTTAAAATATTCACGCCTGTAGGATCCGCTTAAAAAATATTTGTTAATTATACCCTACACCACTATGTGGAAAGGGTATTATAAGTTTGTTTTGGAAAAAAATCATGTAACACCGCGAAATATTCGTCGGAGACCCCCAATGTGGTATACCAATCTTCATATCTCGACCAGATAAATCGATTTTGAGATGTGTGTCCGTCCGTCCGTCCGTCCGTCCGTCCGTCCGTCCGTCTGTCAATTATAAATTGTAATCAAACTCCAGGTCGCAATTATGGACCGATCGTCACGAAATTTGGTATGGAGGTCGGCTTTACATCAGAAATATTTAGCGGGTGAAATGGACCAAAAACATAATTTTTATCCGATTTTGTAGCTGCTCTGTAGGTCGCAATAATAGTCCGATGGCCTCGAAAATTCGAACAAGGTAACAGTATATAACAAAGAAGTTGCTTGCAATTTGAGATGGTGATCGGATGATGTTTGGAGGGTTAAATGGACCTTAACTTTTGTGTGACAATTGTGAAAATTTTTAATATACCGGTTATATCTTTATTTTTGGAAGACAATTTCCGCCCACGTAAATAATATTAGGAAGACCAACTCTTGCCCTTTCCATTGCTGCCAATTATAGTATATTTACGCGGTAAAATAACAGAGTTACAGCCTAATATATCCAGTTTTTTGCTTGAAGTGTAATCATAAGCACACTAGAGGGCGCAATTATAGCTCAATGGTCACGAAATTTTGCACGAGGTAAGGGTTTAGGTCGAAGAAGATGCCACCAATTTTGGATGATGATCCGATATTATTTAGCGGGTGAAATGGACCATTACTTTTGTATGAAAAATATACAAATTTTATTTTTGGTCCATATTTTTATTCCTGGATGGCATATACCGGCAAAGTAGCCTACATATGGAAAAATAACTACTGACCTTTCCCCTGATGCAAATTGCAATAATGTGTCTGCTAGATAACGGGCCTACTGCCTGAAATATAATGTGTTTTGTGTATAGAACCACAATTTCCTATGATACTACAAATTGTCTCAATCATGACAGAGAAATTTTCAGTTCAGTTGTCCAATTGAATTTTTATACAAATATTGCAGAATGGGGTCGCTTCGCCACCTATTTTATACCCTCACAGTTTAGGTTAATACAAATACTCCCGAACGTATCTACCGATTCGATTCAAATTTTGCACTTCGTAATTTTTTGCCAAAATTTAGTTTAATTTCGAACATGGGCAATATCGGGCACTTCCGCCACAAAAGTTCAAAATTTTTCTGAAAAATTGTGTGAACGATAACTGTCGAAGTGCGAAATCGATTTGGTCAAAACCTCCCATATATTATTATTCCTTCCAGATATAGATCGGTAAGACTATATCGGTCCACACCTTCGAGTACCTGCCACACAAAACTTGGAAAAGTGAAATTTAAGAGTCCTATCGAATCGTTTTGATTTTTTCAGCAGATAGTCCTTGCGGCCCCCTTTACGATGGTACAATTGCAATGGCAAGCCCATACCTCCAGAGATTTTGGCCGAAAAGGTCAAAGAAACCCTGAAAAACAAACAAGAAAACTAACTAAAATGGCAAATCCGCAAGATAACTCTCAAGGGGGTTTTCTGATTGGTCCAAACTTTGCATATCCTATTATTTCATCCAGTAATGTATCAGGTTGGAATATGGACTATATCGGTCCCGTCCTACGAGTACCTCCTGAACAAAATTTGGGAAAAGTGCAGTTTGAGAACATTCTTATCACGGTACCCGTAGTAAGTCCATACTTCCTGAGATAATGGTCCAAAATTTCCAAAAAAATAATTCTCAAACTTTTTCAAGAGTGAAATCGGACACTTTTTCAAGATGAGGTTTTTGATTTCCTTTATTTTTTGCTATGGTGATGCTGTTTATTAGCAAAACACTTTGGTATATTTTTAGATTTTTTTTTACTAACGGTTCCAGAGATATCGCGCCTTGAAAAAGTCAAATTCTGTAAAATCTACATGCAATGAAATACTCATAACTTAATTAATATTGGTCCAATTTTAAAAAATCTTTTTTTGTATGTTTTGTTGTTTTATCAGCTATTTAATAAAAAATAGCAGAAAATTTGCACAGTGGGCTTGGATGCTATTTTCGCGATTTAATATTTAAAATCAATGTTTAAAGATGTTCGACCCCTTCGATTTTCTTTAATTATTTTTGTATTAAACTACGTTCAATTACAAAAATTTTAAGCCCTATGTGGTAATGGGATTCGGACGATTACTATTTTTTCTGAATTTTTTAAAATTTTTCAATACAATTTTTTCTTTTAACCCGTGTGAAACATTTGTTATTTTACAAAAACAATACAAAATTACATTTTTTACATTGGTTTTGTTGTTTTATTTAGAAATTTATCTTTAAAAATTGATTTTAAATATTAAATCGCGAAAATAGCATCCAAGCCCACTGTGCAAATTTTTTGCTATTTTTTATTAAATAGCTGATAAAACAACAAAACATACAAAAAAAGATTTTTTGAAATTAGACCAATATTAAATAAGTTATGAGTATTTCATTGCATGTAGTTTTTACAGAATTTGACTTTTTCAAGGCGCGATAACTCTGGAACAGTTAGTCAAAAAAAAAAAAAATCTGAAAATATACTAAAGTGTTTTGCTAATGAGCAGCATCACCATAGCAAAAAATAAAGGAAATCAAAAACCTCATCGTGAAAAAGTGTCCGATTTCACTCAGAAACCCCCATATATATTTTTTATACGGCATAATTATTCTGTTTGTTTCTTTTTTTGTTCAGATGCTGAGGGTATATCACCGTTAGCGGAGCAGACTTATACTATCTTACTTGGTGTGTAATTGAATATGAATAATTTTGGGATTTATAAATTTGTTTGCATGCAAATTATTTAAATTTCTATTCATTATTAGTCATTTCTTTCGGTATAAAATATGTATAAAACCACAATGAACTTATTTCGAAGTGCCCTGAAAATCAAAAAACTGTGTGGATTACCAAGCATATGTGAGGACGATAGATCTTCAATAAACCCACAATCAATGTGAATTTTCCAATTTTGGCATATTGTTTAGAAATGTATAATTTATATAATTGTTCCACAAATATCCCAGTAGGGACAAGGGAGGCTTATCTTATACCAATGGATTCATGTTATGTCATTGATATGTAACGTATTTTTTATCGCCGTATTCGAAAGGCGTGTCCTATGTTGCCACTTGTAGAGGAGTTGTTCATGGCTGAAATACTCAGGAAATATCGGCAGCATTACAAAGGGGTGTTATGCCGCCGCACAATGGTTCAGGAATGGATTTTGCTGGCCAAAAATCAAAATTTTGTTTTGTCAAACTTATTTAATTTCTATACCGGATTCGATAGCAATCGTATTGAAACTAAGGAAACCAAAAAATTAGGCCCAACTATTGGAAGGTGTGGGCGTGGCGTGCCCCTAAAAACGAGCTTTTTCCCAATTTTTGGGAAATGCGTCATTTTTGCAAATTTCTGGAGAAAGACGAAGCTATTTCTCTGAAACTATAACAGTTATTGTGTTCATTGTTTTTTTGTAAGGTAGGTAGGATTGTGGCCTTTAAAAATCGTTTTAGTAAATTACCGTAGCGTTTACACAACATGATCTATTTTATTTTTCCTTGGGTACTAAATTTTTTGAAATTCCAAATTTAGTGGACTAGAACTTTTGTGGAACAACATGGAACAAAGTTCTGTTTTCACAGAAAGACGCCCGAAAATCTCCTCTTCCAGCTCATATATACTTTTCTACCCGTCCCGTTCCGTCCGTTTAACACTTTTTTCAATTTATTGAAATTACATAGGTAAAAATGTGTTTTTTTCTATACTGTTTCCATATGAATTACAGTTTTTTGACACAAATTACAACTTTTTTGAGTAAAGGAGTTTTTATACAAGTTAAATAATTTTTATTAAAACCCAAGGAGATTTTTTTTTGCAATTTTTGAAAAAATTTAATTTTTTTTGTAATTTTTTTTTTACAAATTTTTGAAAAAAAAAAATTTTCGACATTTTTTCGAATTTTTTTTTTTAGTTTTTTTGGAAATTATTTTGTTTATTTGTTGGTGTTTGACCATCTTTAATAAATAGGAAGATATAAAAACCACAAAAACACTCATATTTTGATGAAAAATAGTTAAAAAACTCAAAAGTTTAACTTTGACCTTGAATTTCTCTGCAACTACCAGACCGAACTAGACCGCTTATAATTCGTCTGAAAGCTGATTGGGTTATCTGTCTAACAAAAAAAGAATTATAAATATATCTCTATCCGTTCGAAAGTTACAGAATTTTGACCAGGAAAAAACGATTCTGAACCACTGTGCGCCGTTGAAAATTTGGTGTGGTCAGGCCTGGGAATCCTACCCGGACATTCAGCGTGCAAAGTGGTTGCACATAGCTTATTCCTAGAGGTTGTGGTGTAGGGTATCACATGGTCGGCCCGTCAGACTGAAGCCTTTGCTTACTTGTTTTTTTTTAAATATCCACGCCTGTAGGAGTCGCTCCAAAAATAGTTGTTAAGTTATCCACACCTATAGCCGTGACTCTAAAAAACATTTTAAAATATCCAGGCCCATAGGAGTCGCTGCAACAATATTTTAAACCATCCACGCCTATAGGAGTCGCTTAAAAATATTTATCAAATTATCCACGCCAATAGGAGTCGCTCCAAAAATATTTTTTAATTTTAATCCTTAGTAGAAAGAGAAAATATATCGCCTTTTTTAAACTATCCATGCCCATGGGGGTCCCTCCAAAAATGTTTCTCAGATATGCACGCAAATAGGAGTAGTTCAAAAAATATGTTTAAACGCTCAAATATATGTTTAAATTTCCATAGGAGTCATGCAAACATATTTTAAAATATTCACGCAGAGCGATCCCCTAGCTCCAAACAATTTCGTACGTCCCTGACAAAATATACATTGTATAAATGGCTTTGAAATGTGAAATTATCTCACATTTTAAAAACGTTTGCGCTAGGCGAAACATATATCGGAATATTTTTCGCATTTTACATATTACGGAAATCACAATGTTTTTCGGCGGACTACTTGTACTATGCATATTGATAATATCCAGAGGTAAATTAAAAAACAAAACCAACATGTACATATCGACACCTCCAAATAATAGTATGCTAAGTCTAAAAAGTGAGTTTTGCAGGAGAAGCTCTCAAAGTGTGGAATTTTTTTTGAACTTCAGTACTATGCTAAGTCAATATTTGTTTATAACTTCTGTTCGGATTGACCGATCATTACCAAAATTTGACAGAATTTAAGTTAAAGGACGTTCGACATCTCCAAATAATAGTTTGCTAATTCTGAACAGTGAGTTTTGCAGGACAAGCTCTAAAAGTTTGGAAATTTCTTTGACCTTCAGTACTATGCTAAGTAAATATTTGTTTATAACTTCTGTTCGGATTGTCCGATTATTACCAAAATTTGACAGAATTTAAGTTAAAGGACGTTAAATATAAAAATGTAAAGAACTTGAAAACATGCTAAGTCGACTTAGCATACTATTGTTTGGAGGCGTCGATATATTGAAAGCATACATACATATTTAATGTGCATATTTTGTACATGTTTTTAGATGCTTTAGCTAAGGATTGTGATATATCTGAATGTCTTCTGACAAAGAACTGGATATTTTTGTACGATGATAAACTTCTTCGGCAGGATGTTATACCAGATGGGAAACAGTTGACATTATATTGTAATAGGCAAACAGAAGAATTACATTTGAAGTGCAATAATGGCATCTTAGAGGACATTCCTAGGGATAAACATTGCACGAACCCAATATTTGAAAAAGCGGTACGAGGACCAGGGTTAATAACATAGATGGTGACATCTATTTTGTGCAATATGAAATACCCGGCAAAAATCCTACCGTATACACGGTATGTTATAGTAATGAGAAGGCTACTGTTTTATGTAGTACATCAGGGTCATATGGTAAATGTTCAAGATTTTATTACAAAGGATCAAAAAGATGCAACAATGTTGAATATAAATATTGTACCAATGTTTGCCAAATGCAATTTGGGTAATTGGAAGAAGGTTGAAAATTGGATAAACAAAAAAGCAGGAGGTGATACCAGAAACTCCGGAGCAACAAACAATTATGCTCTCATCCCAGATAACGTTGTAACTGGCACGTTTGATGTGCTGCAACTGGCAGATCAAAACAAAAAACTAGTTCCAATATATCTTATGCCAAGACAAAAAAATCCTGTACCAATGTGGTTGTATAAAGTTGTCAAATTCGACGGAAAATGTCATGTTTTTCTTGTTTTAAATAACCCAACTCAAGTAGAGCCGGCAGGCCGTGCTAATTTATGTAAACCAGTACAGTGTCCCGATGGTCTATCATATTCAGCCGATAGCAATGATTGTCTTTCATATTGTTGTGATTACCAGAGTTTTGTTGGACGGGTGGGAGCACATGCCCGATTGTGCTGAATGTAAAATTCTGAAACATGTGGAAAGTTTCGAAAATAAATTTAACTCGTAAAATATTTGGTTATAAAAAAGTAAAATAAAATTTCGTATCGTGTATTGTATTATAATCGTTTAAGAAAAGAAGAACGAACCGGTCATGGCAAGAAGGTACCTATATGTTTGTAACGTCGAAGAAAATAATGAAATAAAGAAATATTAATTAATTAAAATATGTGTTTTTATTTACACAACTCCCATGGTTAAATTCACAAAGGAAGGCTGAGGGCAAGCAGACGTCTGCTGACATTTTTAATGTTTAGTGGTTGTACAAGGCATCGAGAAGGAAGTACGAAATCTGGTTTAGACAATTTGGAGTCGCTTTAGTTCTGTTCGTTTGTCGGTGTGTTTGGCTGATTGGTGTGTACCATAACTCGGAAATGGAAAGATTTGATCCCAACTCCGTGCCTCGTAATATTTTGTCCAAACTTAGTTTAAGTTCTAAGATGGGAAATTAGGTCTACTCCTCCGGGTACTCCACAACCATAAAAATGTTCAAAATGGTGAACACGAAGTAAGTTAACTGATCTTGTCTCTACTTTGCACATCGTAATATTTCCATCAAGTTCGAAGTGGTTCAAGTTTGTTATACTCCTTCGTGTACCTTTAACACAAAATTGCAGCATTTTTCCAACATGCGCAGTTTAAGAACATGTTTGCGGTCATTTTAATTTTTTTAGAGCATGTTGTACTCATACTATGTCTAAACACATCACGGTCACATAATGGTGGTTGTGTGGGTTCGAATCTTCGGCTTTCCTTTTTCACTTGCAGAAAATCATCATTCGAGTTTAATGGCTGATGATTTTTTGCATATCTAAGGAGAAATTAATTAACATTAATTTTAAAATGATCTACGCCCTAATAGGTAACATTTTCAAATAAATAAAAATCAACTTTTTAATTAATTATTTGAATTAATCGAGCTAACATGGCCTAAGGAATTTGTATTGTATGTAATTCTAGCGAAGTACCATACACTCAACCTCGATCGTTTTGCTGGCTTGTTGGCGTGTTAACGTTCAGAGCCAAAACTCATAACTTCCAAAGGCTGCACTTAGCGTTTGTCTTTTGAAAGAGCCGCTACCCGAACCCGCGAACCCGTTCACATAATAGTGGTTTTGTGGGTTCGAATCTTCTTACACCTGGACAGTTTTTGCGGATTCTGAAACTACCATGTTTATAGATGTTTGAACATATTTTGAAAATTGTCAGTATTGCCTACCTTCAGGGTAAAAAAGTTTCGGAAAGTCCTGTTCTACTTGTTATACCATCCACCATAATATGGAGGGTATAATGAAATTTGTCAATCCGTTTGCAAAACATCGAAATATTAATCGGATACCCTATAAAGTATATACATTCTTGATCAGGGTAGAATTCTAAGTCGATATAACCATGTCCATCCGTCTGATGAAATCAATACATCTCGCAATTTTTAAGATAGAGCTAGAACTCCTACGATTTTTGCTATTGCAAATTGGCTATATCGGTCAACGTTTTGGTATAACCCCCATAGAACGGTACCACCCGATTTTCGGTATTTTTAAGGTTTTAGCTTCATTATCAAACCGAAATGGCTGAATTTTTTGTACTTAGATTTCGTTGGGGGTATCAAACTTTCGCCCATAATCTTGTTGGTTGGGGATATACAACTTTTTCCCAGGAATGTGTCGGTATAGGTCTGCGCCTTCATATAGCCGCCATAGAACGGTACCTTCCGATTTGCGGTATTTTGAAGGTTGTGGCCTCAATAATCCACTGAAATAGCTGAAATTTGGTATTTCGTCTTCATTTGGGGCACTAAATGTTCCATGTGAAATTTGTCGGTATAGGTCGCCTCCTTCATATAGCCTCTATAGGACGTACCTCCCGCTTTTCGGGGTTTTGAAGGTTGTGGCCTCAATATTCCTCGGAAATGGTTGAAATTTGGTACTTAGTCTACGATAGGGATATAAAACTTTTTCCCAGATTTTTTTCGGTACCTTCCGATTTGCGGTATTTTGAAGGTTGTGGCCTCAATAATCCACTGAAATAGCTGAAATTTGGTATTTCGTCTTCATAGGGGGTACTCAGCTTTCTCCGCTAAATTTGTCGGTATAGTCCACGTCTTCATATAGCCCCCATTGAACGGTACATCCCAATTTTCGCTATTTTGAAGATTGTGACCTCAATATACCACCGAAATTGCTGAAATTTGGTATTTAGTCTTCGCTACGGGTGCAAAACTTTCCACCAGAAATTTGTTGGTGTAAAGATATACCTTCATATTGCCCACCATAGAACTGTACCTCCCGATTTTCGATATTTTGAAAGTTAGCCACATTGTTTTACCGATATTGCTGGAATATAAATGAAACAAATTACTGGAATGGAAAGCAAACTAATTATTATACCCTCAGCCTTTAGGCTAAGGAGGGTATATACACTTTGATACGATGAAAATGTGCCTCATCGAAATAATGGTTTTAGACCCCAAGTATGTTTGGACGAAATGTGTTTCAGACAATTTGGAGTCGATCTAGCCATGTCCGTCCGTCTGTCTGTCTGTCCTGCTGGCTGGAGCGCACGATAACTCTCGAACGGCTTTCGTAATATTTTGCCCAAACTTAGTTTAAGTTCGAAGATGGGTTATATCGGTCCACTCCTTCCGGTACCTCCCCAACATAAGTTCGAAAATGTTCGGAAAAATTGTGCTAACGATAACTCTTAAAGTAAGTAACCGATCTGCTCCATACTTTACACATCGTGAACTTTCTACCAGACATAGATGAGGTTCCAGAATGGTCTCAATAGGTCCACTCCTTCGGGTACCTCCCACACAAAATTTCGGAAAAGTTCAGTTTAGGGCCATCTCTGGAATCGCTTTGATTTTTGTTTCAGCAACTTGTATTCACTGCCCTCCATACGACGGTACAAGTTTCATCAGGGGCAAGTCCATACTTCCTGAGAAAATAGCATGAAAGTTGCAAAAAACCCCTATGACACCGTGTGAGGTGGTTGGAGCGCAAGATAACTCTCGAACGGATCTGCCGATTCGGTCTAAAATATGGCCTTAGTAATATTTTGTTTAAACATAGTTTAAGTTTGAAGATAAGCCATATCGGTCCACTCCTTCAGGTACCCACCCCCCCCGCCCACAAAAGTTCAAAAATGTTCGGAAAAATTGTTCGTACGGTAACTCTTGAAGGGAGTGGCCGAATTGGTCTATACTTTATATATAAAAAACATCCCATAAGGGACAAGGGAGACTTCTCTCATATCAATGAGTGCACCCCGATTCCTATTAGCTCAGTGATATGGGACCTACAGTTTATCGCCGAGTCCGAACGGCGTGTCTAAGACACCACTTGTGTAGAGAAGTTTTACATGGCTGAAATACTTAGGAAATGTCGCCAACATTACTGAGGGGTATTTTGTCACCGTTGAAAAGTGTTTTGATGTTGCCTGGCAGGGGAATCGAACCCACGACCTTATGCGTGCAAGGCGGGTGTGCATACCATTGCACCACGGTGGCACCCAATACTATACTTTACACAACCTAATATATCTACCAGATACAATTCAGGTTCAAATATGGACTATATTTGTCCACCCCTTCCGGTACCTCCCACACAAAATTGCGGATAAGTTCACTTTAAGACGTAAAATCGATTCACTTTGATTTTTGTTGAAGCAACTTGCATTCGCTGCCTCAATTACGATGGTAAAAGTTTTTTTAGGGGCAAGTCCATACTTCTTGTGCAAACAGCCCGAAGAGTTTAAAAACCCCCTATGGCACCATATGTTGTGGCTGGAGATTCACTTCCATAACGGTCAATGTCGATTCATTCCTTGTTGTATCTCCTCCGCAAAACTTTTTATCTTTAATCAACATTTTTGTCGGTTCAAATGCCCAAAATTTTTAAAATCCCCTAAATACATACGTATGTATTTTGGGAAAAATTGTTTCAATATACACAGGCTGAGGGTATATCTCTGTCGGCAAAGCCGACTGATACTTTTTTAATTGTTTAGTTTTACTTTAATACAACTCGTGGTGGAGGGTACAACAAGTTCGGCGGCGCTGAACTTAACGCCGTTCTTACTTGTTTATTACACTGTACAACAAAATTGTTTTTTTTTTTAAATTACAAGAAACCCCGCTCAGATTATGAAAGTGGACCAAGAAAATAAGACACGTGCATCGGCGTTTTGAAAGTTTACGTGGGGAAGTAACCTAAATAAGCGTTGCAAGTTCCACCCATTTCTACAGGTTTTAAAATATTCGACATTAGATTCCTTGGAATTCTTGCATTTTAGGTATAAAGTGTCTTTGACAATATTGCTGACAACAATGCGGGGTATCTTTTTATGAAAAAAAATTAACCCTCATGCGAGTCATTAAAGGGGTCTTTTTGGCCCTTTTTTCAAAAACGTTTAAAAACTCCTTTAAAATGTGATCGTATCAGATCAAAATATTCTTCAAAATTATTTGCCATAAATTTTTACTGTAGGTCCTCAAATACAGCAAAACTCTAAATCGTACCTAAACTCCAGGAATCTGCAAAAGTAAAATCACGTTTTAGGGTTAATGTTGTTAAGTATATTATTTGCTTGTTAATTAATATTTTTTAACTTCAAACTGTCCCTAAAATCGACATTGTCATAAATTCTTCTATTAGACATATTTTTGGAAAACATCCCAATTGGGTGCCACCGTGGTGCAATGGTATACACACTCGCCTTGCACGCTGAAGGCCGTGGATTCAATTTTATCTGAAAGTTCTTGTCAACTTTTCCAGGTTGAGAATTGAACCCAAGTTTCCCAATAAAGCGGGTCAAATTTGTTGTAGGATTTCTATTTTACCAAACCAAAAACCTGCGCAATATTTGCATGGGTAGTAACATTTTTCAATTTTATTTGATTCAAACCTATTCTGATGATCGCAAAAATTGGACTCTTTTTTGTACATTTTTTATTATAATTGGAATATTTTGCAAAAATATGGCAACACCGTTAAGTTATTTCTTGTGAAAGTTGACATAGATAAGACTCTCAAAAATTAAATGTATAGATCTGTAATACGAACACATCACAAGATACCTTAACATATTATAAGAAAAAATTTCAAACCTATTCAGATGATCTGGAGTGTATTTATACAAATTGTTAAAGTTACACTCTCTTTCATTGCAATTTAATATGAACCTCTTGTCTTTCACACACCTACAATGGAATAAATATATCCATTGATTCACATACATACGTATGTAGGACTAGCGATGACATAACAAAAACAATCTTTAGTTAGCTTTTTTTCATTTCTCTTTTTTACGTTTTGCTATTTTTGGCCAACTCTTGCTCATTATTTTGACAATAACACCCTGAGGAATCATTAGCATGATTGCCATTTGAAACGTGACACAGAATGAACAATGTGACATACACACCCGTTAAAACATTTGTATGGTATGTGACATTCCGACAAGAATAAATGGAAATCTTCAAATGAAAGTCAAGTGCCGAAACGTACAAAATTAAATCATTTTTGAGACAATTTAAAATAATAAGAAGTCATTTTCGAGTGGAGTTATGGAAACAACATGGATTTTTTGCACTTAACTTCATCTCCAGTATCATTCAGAGTATCTATAAAAGTGCAATGACAATTATATTTATTACAGTAGTTAATTGGAGGATTTGTGTGAAACTCGTTTATATAAGATGTAATATACTATATAATTATTCTTAGAAAACATTACAATATGGTTTTAGAATCCATATTAGCTGAACATGGGAAATGCATGCAAGCAGCACTCCGTTTGCCTTTGTTTATATGAGAAATATTCTCTCTGTCCCTTGGTGGTATGTTTGGAGGACATATATAAAATATATATTTCGCCTTTATATAATTCTTCAACAAACATCCCATAAGGGATAATGGAGACTTCTCTTATTTCGCCTTAAAGATATTTAATTTCTGCACATAATTTCATTTCACAGTACCACATCAGTGTGTTTATCCATGCATATGAGTACAAAATTCTCTTTACTTTATTTGCCTTCATTTGTGTTAAGTTAGTTAGTTAGGTTAGTGGTTAACATGCTCGACTGACTCAATGTCGGTTTCACTTGATGGTCATGCATATGCTGATGATATAGTTTGGCCGCATAGCAAAGCTAAAGAGAAAACTAAATTTTCCTCTTTCCCTCTGCTGGCAAGTTAAGGATGCAGCCTAACAAAGTTACAGTATTCATCAAGTTGGTCGAAAGCGTTTAACCATAGAAAGAGAAGCTGCGAAAAAACGGGGAGGACAACATTTTCATTTGCTCTAATTGTGCTTAATTACTTTTGAAAAGTTACAGCGATTTTTACTTTAGTTTTATATTATTTTTTCATTCGATTTTATACTCTCGCTATATGTCGTTGTCTCATTTGCTCAATTTGTGTGTCCAGCTTTGTGTTTTAATATAAAAGTTTAGTTTTCAGTTTTGTTGAAAAAAAAGCAAAAACGCAAACTTACATTTGTGCCCATCGTGACACTTGCCTACCTCCTCTCAATTACTGAGATATAATAATATAAAAAAACTAAAGAGATGGCAAAACTCCATGGTTTTTACCAGAGAAACTTTTAGATTTTTTCACAACAAAAAAAATATTTTGCAGTTGATGTTCTAATATCATGAATGACACACAAACACAAAGAACTATACCGAGAGAATGGCAGAGAGTAAGAATCGAGCGATAACACTGATAAAGAATGCTGTCCTAACAAAAGCTAAAGTGACAAAGCCATTGAATAACAACTAAGGACTGAAGTACAGAGAAAAAACAACAAACTTTTTGTTTTGCTTTGACAAAAACATTTTCGTTGCGTTCTGTTTTTTTTCTTATTTTCTCCTCTAAAAGAGAAATAAAACGAAGCTATTGAGCAACATTATCTTTGTTATGAAACAGCAAAAGTTTTCTCCGATATTTTTTAATTGGCTTTAATTATGTGAAGGAAAACATTCGATTAGAATCTGTTGGTAGGGTGACAGTGGTAAAAGTAATTATTTATAAAACAAATGTTGTTGTAAATTGAGTTGGGTAAGGACAACCAACATTAATGGATAATTAAGTAGAGTTTTATTAGTTATTAGGAGCGAAGTGTGTATTTTGCAGTAGTATGGGGCGTATGATCGACAAATGTAATTGATACGCAACCAAGTGTATATGAATAAGAGAATAAATCATATAGGACTTCGATACAATCTTCGTAGTAGTGTAAGAAAGTAGAAATTGTAGGTTTTAAACATTTTGTGAAGGCACTACAGAAGGTATGAATAATTTTGGAGGCATTTTAGAAGACTGGGAAACTTTAAGAATTTTTTTTGGAGGCACTTCAAAATGCGTGGATATTTTAAGAATATTTTTTGGAGGCACTTCAGAAGGCGCGGATATTTTAAGCACATTTTTTGGAGGCACTTCAGAAGGCGCGGATATTTTAAGCACATTTTTTGGAGGCACTTCAGAAGGCATGGATATTTTAGGAATATTTTTGGGGGACACTTCAGAAGACGTGGATATTTTGAAAATATTTTTTGGAGTCACTTCAGAAGGCGTGGATATTTTAAGAATATTTTGGAGGCACTTCAAAATGCGTGGATATTTTAAGAATATTTTTTGGAGGCACTTCAGAAGGTGTGGATATTTTAATTTTATTTTATTTTTTTTTTTTTTTTTTTTTGTTGAGGCACTTCAGAAGCCTTTTCATTTTAAGAATATTATTTGGAGGCACTTCAGAAGGTGTGGATATTTTAATTTTTTTTTTTTTTTTTTTTTTGAGGCACTTCAGAAGACTTGTTCATTTTAAGAATATTTTTGGAGGCACTTCAGAAGGCGTGGATATTTTAAGTATATTTTTGGAGGCATTTTAGAAGGCGGGGATGGCGTGGATATTTTTTGTTTTTGGTGGCACTTTAGAAGTCTTTGATATTTAAAGAATATTTTTTGGATGCGCTTGAGAAGGCGTGGATATTTTAAGAATATTTTTTTGGAGCCACTTCACAAGGCGTTGATATTTTCAGAATATATTTTGAAGGCTCTACAGAAGGCGTGGATATTTAATGATTTTTTTTAGGTTACTTCAGAATGCGTGGATATTTTTTGAGTATTTTTTGAAGGCTCTTCAGAAGGCGTGGATATTTAATGATTTTTTTTATGTTACTTCAGAATGCGTGGATATTTTTTGAGTATTTTTTGTAGACGCTTCTAAAGAAGCACTTCAGAAGGCGTGGATATTTTAAGAATATTTTTTGGAGGCACTTCAGAAGGCGTGGATATTTTAAGAATATTTTTGGAGGCACTTCAGAAGTTGGGGATATTTTAAGAATATTTTTTGGGGACACTTCAGAAGTCGTGGATAATTTAAGAATATTTTTGGAGGCACTTCAGAAGGTGGGGATATTTTAAGAATATTTTTTGGGGACACTTCAGAAGGTGTGGATATTTTAAGAATATTTTTTGGAGGCACTTCAGAAGGCGTGGATATTTTAAGATTCTTTTTGAAGGCACTTCAAAAGGCGTGAATATTTTAAGAATATTTTTTGGAGGCACTTCAGAAGGCGTGGATATTTTAAGAATATTTTTTGGAGGCACTTCAGAAGGCGTGGATATTTTAAGAATATTTTTTGAAGGCACTTCAGAAGGCGTGGATATTTTAAGAATATTTTTTTGAGGCACTTCAGAAGGCGGGGATATTTTAGGAATATTTTTGGAGGCACTACACAAGGCGTGAATATTTTAAGAATATTTTTTGGAGGCACTACAGAAGGCGTGGATATTTTAAGAATATTTTTTGGAGGCACTTCAGAAGGCGTGGATATTTTAAGAACATTTTTTGGAGGCACTACAGAAGGCGTGGATATTTTAAGAATATTTTTTGGAGTCACTTCAGGACGCGTTGATATTTTAGGAATATTTTTGGAGGCACTTCAGAAGGCGTGGATATTTTAAGAATATTTTTTGGAGGCACTACAGAAGGCGTGATTATTTTAAGCATAATTTTTGTAGACACTCCAGAAGGTGTGAACATTTTAAGAATATTTTTTTGGGGACAGTTCAGAAGGCGTGGATATTTTAGGAATATTTTTTGAAGGCTCTTCAGAAGGCGTGGATATTTTAAGAATATTTTTAGGAGGCACTTTAGAAGGCGTGGATATTTTAAGAATATTTTTTGGGGACAGTTCAGAAGGCGTGTATATTTTAGGAATATTTTTTGAAGGCTCTTCAGAAGTCGTGGATATTTTAAGAATATTTTTTGGAGGCACTTCAAAAGGGGTGGATATTTTAAGAATATTTTTTGGAGGCACTTCAGAAGGCGTTGATATTTTAAAAATATTCTTGGAGGCACTTCAGAAGGCGTTGATATTTTAAAAATATTTTTTTGGAGCCACTTCAGAAGGCGTGGATATTTTAAGAATATTTTTTGAAGGCACTTCAACAGGCGTTGATATTTTAAGAATATTTTTTGAGGCACTTTAGATGACGTGGAAATCTCAAAACTATTTTTTGGAGGAGTTTCAAAGTTCGAGGGTATTTTAAGAATATTTTTGAAAGGTTTAACAAGTATTGGATATTTTAAGAATATTTTTGAAAGGTTTAACAAGTATTGGATATGTTAAAAATATTTTTGAAGGTCGTGGATATTATTCAAAGTGTTTCAGAAATCGTGGATATTTTAAGAATATTTTTGAAGGGTTTAACAAGTACTGGATATTTTAGGAATATTTTTGAAAGTCGTGGATATTTTTCAAAGTGTTTCAGAAATCGTGTATATTTTAGGGATTTTTTGGAGATGCTCCAGAAGGCGTGTATATTTTGAGAATATTTTTAGAGAAGCTTCTGAAGTTGTGGATATTTTAAAAATATTTTTGGAGCGGCTTCAGAATGTGTAAATATGTTAAGCCAATACAAGTTATAAAGCAATACTTTTGGGTGGGACTTAGGTGGTCGTGTATATTTGAAGAATATTTTTGAAGGGGTTTAAAAGTCGTGCATATTAAAAAAAAAAAATTTGAGAAATTTGCAACGGCAAATATTTTAAAAACTTTGTTGGAAGGACTCAATACTTACTTAAAAGGCTATATATTCTAAAATTTACATTTTGTTGTTTCATAAGCCAAACTAAGAATGGATTTTCAATTGAACCAAACATGTCTCGACTCCGCCGGTATACGACGTTATACGACGCCGTCAACGCATATTGGTACTTGTTTTCGCAAGAACTCATGCTTTTGATCTATACATATATAACCCCAGTAACTCATAAACCCCAAAAAAATATTTCCAAAACTTATTGGAACTTTTGAAAATTAGGGACCTGTTCAAAGTACATTCAGATCCACCACTCCTGGTATTTATTTTTTTTTTTGCACAATCATAGGAAGAGGGTGTATAACTGTCGCTCTGCTGGTTCCTTTTTCGACGATTTCATTTTTATTTCTTTCACACTGTTAGCGCCAAAAACGTAATTGCCTTCAAAAGAAACCCCCACAAAATAGATCAAACGTAAATTAACTCAACTTTACACATCAGCCTTTTTCATTCTACATTGTGTGTGGCCAATGGTTTTCTATTCAATTTTCACTCCTTTTCACCATTCAATCCAATCAAGTCTACCAAACAAAATGTCTAGCAATAGCGAAAAGAAAAAAACCAAATGAAGATAAAAACCCACAAAAACCGCATTTATTTTTAAAAATTCTACAAAGAAATGGACCTTGGATTTTTGTGAAAAAAATCACCCCTTCACCCTACATGAAAAATCACTCCAGCACAAAAAGAAAAAGGAAAAAAAAACAACATGTATATAGTCAAAAAGAATTGAAGTATAAGAAACATACCTTAATTTCCAAAGTTGCTGGCTGAGAATCAAAATGAAATTTGGCACGTGAACCAAACACTTCTGGTGCTGACCAATGTCTTGCCTGGTCACTGTTCATTTTATCTCGGACATCAAAGCTGTAAAAAAGAAAGGAGAGTAAGAAACAAAATTACATTAAGCATTAGTAGGCATTAAGGAAAGTCGATTCAATTCTATATAATGTTTTGTTAGTAGAAAATAAAGCAGAGGCCGAAAAGTCAGCAACAGAATTATTACCCTATTCGGTCTGGGCTTTGTTAAAGACCAAATCCGGAGTTCACTTTTAATATTTAAGAAATAAATAAATGCTTAGACCAAACTAATGATATCCTCCATGGAATAAGTTGTTACCCAAACTTTTGAAATGAAGACAATTCGGTTCAAAAACGTGGTCCAATCCTAGCTCAGGTCTGAGTCATTCACCTTAAGTCGTTTGATACAAAGTCCATTTCCTCTTCTTTCCAGCAATTCTACACACGTATCTCCAAGTCAGTGAATTAAAGTCCGTTTTCTCTCCGTTTTCATGAAATGAATTGAACCGAAAATGAATTGAAATTGCTGACCATTGCACAGATAAATGTTTCGGTAATTGAGTAAAATATTGATGTGTTTCTTTTAAAATACATACATACTACTGAAACAGCTTACTAATCTTATCGAAAACTGGAAGGTACATATTTTTGAGGTCATTTGTATGTGTGTGTGTGAGTTTGACTAATCACAAAAAACCGAAATGATTTTTCTTGGTTGAAAAGAAAATACGAAAGTGAGCCAAATTGACCACAAGAATCATTTAGGTAGATGGAAGAGAAAAGTTTTATCGTAATTGCCAAGGTGAAGCAATTGAATCTTAGTTATAAAACATTTAAAATTTAAGAAATATTAATGTGTATAGGGTGGTCTGAAAAAAATTCTAAATAAAAACACGTTAGGTGAAAAAAATTCTAAATAAAAACACGTTAGGTGAAAAAAATTCTAAATAAAACCACGTTAGGTGGTCTGAAAAAATATTATTTAAAAAATCCACGTTGGGTGGTCTGAAAAAAATATTATTTAAAAAATCCACGTTAGGTGGTCTGAAAAAAATATTATTTAAAAAATCCACGTTAGGTGGTCTGAAAAAATATCCTTAAAAAATCCACGTTAGGTGGTCGGAAAAATATTAAAAATCCACGTTAGGTGGTCGGAAAAATATTAAAAATCCACTTTAGGTGGTCTGAAAAATATTAAAAATCCACTTTAGGTGGTCTGAAAAATATTAAAAATCCACTTTAGGTGGTCTGAAAAAATATTATTTAAAAAATCCTAGTTAGGTGGTATAGAAAAATATTATTTAAAAACTCCACGTTAGGTGGTATGAAAAAATATTCTTTCAAAAATCGCTGTTAGGTGGTCTAAAAAAAATATTCCTTAAAAAATCCACGTTAGGTGGTCTGAAAAAATATTCCTTAAAAAATCCACGTTAGGTGGTCTGAAAAAAATTTTCTTTAAAAAAATCCACGTTAGGTAGTCCGAAAAAAGTGCTCTTTAAAAATCCACGTTGGGAGGTCTGAAAAAATATTCTTTAAAAAATCAACGTCAAATAGTCTGAAAAAAATACTCTTAAAAAAATCCACGCCAAATGGTTTGAAAAAATATTCTTTAAATATGGACTGAAAAAATATTTTTTAAAAATATTTTGCAAAAAGCCATGTTCGGTGAAGCATGAAAAATTTTTTTTAAAAATCCGCATTTGGTGGAGCATGAAAAAATATTTAAAAAAAAAAAATCTACGGTTGGTGGAGCATGAAAAAATATTTTTTTAAAAATTCACTTTTGGCGGAGCATGAAAAAATATTTTTTTTTTAACAAATCCAAGTTTGGTGGAACATGAACAAATATTTTTTTAAAAAAATCCAAGTTTGGTGAAGCATGAAAAAATATTTCTTTAAAATTCCACGTTTGGTGGAGCATAAAAAATATTTTTTTAAAAAATCCACGATGGTGGAGCATGAAAAAATATTTATTTAAATAAATATCCACGTTTGGTGGAACATGAAAAAATATATATTTTTTAAAAAATCCACGATTGGTAGAGCATGAAAAAATATTTATTTAAATAAATATCCACGTTTGGTATAGCATGAAAAATATGTTTTTAAAAAATTCACGTTTGGTGGAGCAAGAAAAAATTTTTTTTTAAAAATCCACGTTTGGTGGAGCATGAAAAATATTTTTTTAAAAAATCCACGTTTGGTGGAGCATGAAAAATATTTTTTTAAAAAATCCACGTTTGGTGAAGCTTGAAAAATATTTTTTTAAAAATCCACGTTTGGTGGAGCATGAAAACTATTTTTTTAAAAAATCCACGTTTGGTAGTGCATGAAAAATATTTTTTTAAAAAAATCACGTTTGGTGGAGCTTAAAAAATATTTTTTACAAAATCCACGTTTTGTGGAGCATGAAAAAAAAAATCTATAAAAAATCCACGTTTGGTTGAACACGAAAAAAATATTCTTTAAAAAATCCACGATTGGTGGAACATGAAAAAATATTCTTTAAAAAATTCACGATTGTTGGTTGATAAAAAAATATTTTTTTTTTAATGCACGTTTATGGAAGAAAATGTTAAAGTATATGAAATTATTAAAAAAAATATATTTTTTTAAATAATTATTGAAAAATGTTTTTTAAAAAATATAAGATTTTTGAAAATTTTTTTTTTTAAAAAATATACGTTTATTGAAAAATTTTTTTTTAAAAAATCTTCGATTATTGAAAAAATATTAAAAAAAAACATTGAAAAATACTTTTTTTTTAATTTATGATCATTGAAAAAAATTAAAAAAAAATCAATTTCTATTGAAAAATATTTTTTAAATATTAAAATTTCGAAAAAAATATCTTTGTTTGAAAAATCAACTTTCATGAAACAAAAATGTTTTTTATACCCTCCACCATAGTATGGAGGGTATATTAAGTTTGTCATTCCGTTTGTAGCACATCGAACTAATCATTTGCGACCCCATAAAGTATATATATTCTTGATCAGGATAAAATTCTAAGACGATCTAGCCATGTCCGTCTGTCCGTCCGTCTGTCCGTCTGTTGTAATCACTCTAGCGTCCGCAATAATTGAGATAGAGTGCTGAAATTTTGCACCTGAGGGTATTTTTTCCATAGGCAGGTCAAGTTCGAAGATGGGCTATATCGGTCCACTCTTTGGTATAGCCCCCATGTAACGGTACCTCCGGATTTAAGGTATTTTGACGTTCTTCGCCACATTCGCAGACCGAATTAGCTATAATTTGGCACTTAGGGTTCCTAGTGATCAACAAACTTATATCCCAAAGGATATGGGCATAGGTCCATGTTTTGGTATAGTCCCCATATAACGGTACCTCCCGATTTTCGATATTTTGAGAATATTAGCCACAATTTTTAACCGAACTACCTGCAATTTGACACTTGAGGTTCACAGTGGTCATGAAACATCTCCACGCAACATCGTCAACATAGGTTCATGTTTTGGTATAGCCCCCATATAACGGTAGCTCCCGATTTTCGGTATTTTGAGAATTTTAGCCACAATTTGTAACCGAACTATCTGCAATTTGACATTTGAGGTTCTCATTGGTCATGAAACATCTCCACTAAATATCGTCAACATAGGTCGATGTTTTGGTATAGCCCCCATATAACGGTACCTCCCGATTTTCGGTATTTTAAGAATTTTAGCCACAATTTTTAACCGAACCGGCAATTTGACATTCGAGGTTCTCAGTGGTCATGAGACATCTCCACGAAACATCGTCAACATAGGTCCATGTTTTGGTATAGCCCCCATATATCGGTACCTCCCGATTTTCGGTATTTTGAGAATTTTAGATACAACTTTAACCCGAACTAGCTGTAATTTGCCATTTGAGGTTCTCAGTGGTCATGAAATATCTCCACCAAGCATCGTCAACATAGGTCCATGTTTTGGTATAGCCCCCATATAACGTTACCTCCCGATTTTCGGTATTTGGAAAATTTTAGCCACAATTTGTAACCGAACTATCTGCAATTTGACATTTGAGGTTCTCAGTGGTCATGAAACATCTCCACCAAACATCGTCAACATAGGTCCATGTTTTGGTATAGCCCCCATATAACGGTACCTCCCGATTTTCGGTATTTTGAGAATTTTAGCTACAATATTTAACCGAACTAGCTGTAATTTGCCATTTGAGGTTCTCAGTGGTCATGAAACATCCCCACCAAACATCGTCAACATAGGTCCATGTTTTGGTATAGCCCCCATATAACGGTACCTCCCAATTTTCTGTATTTTGAGAATTTTAGCTACAGTTTTTAACCGAAATAGCTGTAATTTGACATTTGAAGTTCTCAGTGGTCATAAAACATCTCCAACGAAACATCGTCAACATAGGTCCATATTTTGGTATAGCCCCCATATAACGGTATCTCCCGATTTTCGGTATTTTGAGAATTTTAGCTGCAATTTTTAACCGAACTAGCTGTAATGATCGGTGTTTTGAGAATTTTAGCTACAATTTTGTCTATTCAAAAATAATCGTCAATACAGGTCCATGTTTTGGTATATCCCCCCTTATAACTGTACCTCCCGATTTTCGGGAATTTTCAATGGTCACGAAATTTCTTCACTAAAATTCGTCAACATGGGTCCATTTTTGAGGATTTACATTGTTTTGATGAAACTACCCTCAATTTGACTCTTGAAGTTCTCTGCAGCTATAAAACTTTTCCGCCAAAAAATTTAAAGATAGGTTGACTCTTTGAAATAGCCCCGTAGGTGGTACCTTTCACCTAGCTGAACATATTTTTTTAGATTAGATTAGATAACACTGTGCAACAAAATGGAGGTGAACGTCTGGGGAACGGAAAATTCATCTTGGGGAAGAAAGGCCTTGGTGAGTATATAATGAACCCCCAAGGACAGATCCGCCGTGAGTCGAACTTCCGCTTTATGGCGTGATGAAATTTTTGTTAGAGACCCTGTGGGCCATCAGAAATTAGCGTTATATCTTTGTTCACTGTTGTAAAGTGCTCCACAAAAACAACAAAACAAAGATATAATGCTAACTCATGATGGCTTACAGGGTCTCTTGCAAAAACTTCATCACGCCATAACGCGGAAGTTAGACTCACGGCGCATCTGTCCTTCGGGGTTTTTAATATACACACACCAAGGGCTTTCATCTCCAAAAGCAATTATCTCTGCCTCAACATTTGTGTTCACAGTCTAATTTAAGCAATAGTGGGAGGCAGTAGGATTCTATCCATAGTCGAAAAGTTGTTCCACCTAAAATTGTGAAAGCACTCTAATTATTCCATTTTAATTAAACTATTTTATGGTGGAGGGTACAAAAAGTTCGGCCCGGCCGAACTTAACGACTTTTTACTTGTTTTTAAATATTCAAGTTTATTGAAAAATATTTTTAAAAAAATCCACGTGGTTCGGGATTGAAAAGTGTTCTTAAAAATATTCTAAACACCTTCAAGTTGATCGGCTTTAAGAAAATATTCTTTAAAAAATTCAGGATTTTTGGTCCGTTGGTCTTTAAAAATATAATTTAACATCAACTTGCACGTTATGTGACAAAAAAATATTTCATAAATTCTTCCAAATTTATAAAAGTTTTTTTTCTATTTTTGCCTACCAACACAATGCACAATACAAATGAAGTCTGCCATCAAATTACAAAGGACACCTTTGTGAGTGCAAATGTACAAAGGATATCATTTTGTTGGAATGAAGAAAATTTTGTATGCAAAAAATTTTGTGTTTTTTTTTTCTTTCTCAGTTATAATACACAGAAAAATCATTAATGATATTCCCCTGCAATTTGTCACATAAAAAGGTGACAAAAAACTAACCTCAAATATCATCAGACCCAGACCGTAGCATACATACTGACATAAACAAGACGAGACATAAAGCTAAAAAGAGGATTTCATTAAAACTTGAAAATGAAAGAAAATCATAATAAATTTTGTCATGGGACTACAATTTAAAAGGTGACTGTAACTTTATATAATTTATAAAATTATTATGTTAATCATTTTGTAAAACTGTCATAGGGGAGAAATTGTGCAGCATATAGCCTAACTAAGAATGAAGAAATGGGATTGCCAATGGCTAAAGGGAAAAAACTATCAAAGAGAGGAATCATAGACAGGTTGGTGCTTTAATTTCTTCACTGATTAGACATATTTCGATCCTCGAGTCCCTGATTGATTAATTAGATAACAAAACAGGGGTACCCTTTTTGTTAAAGACATCTATTTACAGCCTATCCTGCATAGAATTCAACATGGAAAAATTGCATTTAAGCACGACCAAAAATTTTATGCATTAGCTTTCTCCGCTTCTTAACATACCACTGTTATATTCCCCACCCATGGGTAGTATATCTTTCATATGAAAAGGATGTCTGATTCCAAAATGGATAGCCCTGGCTAACAAGCGGTAGACTGCAACGGCAACAACAAGAAAAAACAAGAAGAAGAACAACAAACACAACAAAATGCAATGAAACATTCATGTTGCAAAAACAGTAAATTGGGTTAACAACCAAGGATTTACATGCAATTAAGTTGTTACCGTGCAGACATATGACTACGGACTACGAATTGCACCTACAAATTGAGAGGAATAACAATGCCACCAACACACACATATCCACTTACATATAAATGCCTTCATACTCAACAAACAAATATTACTAATAGTATGGGAAAATGAGAAGAAGACGAAGCAAGAAAACAGAAAAACTCAAATAGCAGAACGAAATGAAACCTCATTTATACACAATCAGTTCTGCAGTGATGGCGTTTTGTGACTTATCACATACAACAGACATGCATACACACACCAACATTCACAAGTGTGCCAAGTCCTTTACAAAGAGTACAACAAACAAAGGTAACACAAAACGTCTCTAACATTTATATTCCCCAAAACGTTAAGAGCAACAGCCTTCTAAGTAGTTCGAAAACAAAAAACACGAAAGCATTGTTAAGGTTTTTTTTCTTGTGCCTGTATGTGTGTGTGTTGGATTACAGCACGACATAGCAACCGGGCGGCACCTTAGGCATTTTTGGTTAAAATTTTTCTTTGAAACAAAGAAAAATGTGTAGGCTGTTGCATTTGGCCATATCATATTTTGAAATTCGAGCAGAGATGAGTTAAATGGCTTAAAATAGCTACTCATTGCCTTCAAAGAGAGCACATACCAAGGTGTTAATATGACATGTACATACATATATATGTGGATATTTTACAAATATCTTAACCGATTATACGACTCTTAAAGTCGTAGGAATATTTTTGGAGGGACTCCAACAGGCGTGAATCTTTTAGGAATATGTTTGGGGGGACTCCAACAGGAGTGGATATTTAAGGAATATTTTTGGAGGGGGGACTCCAACAGGCGTGAATATTTTAAGAATATTTTTGGAGGGACTCCAACAGGCGCGGATATTTTAAGAACATTTTTGGAGGGACTCAAACAGGCCTGGATATTTTAAGAATATTTTTGGAGGGACTCCTACAGGCGTGGATATTTTAAGAATATTTTTGGAGGGACTCCAACAGGCGTGGATATTTTAAGAATATTTTTGGAGGGACTCCAACAGGCGTAAATATTTTAAAAATATTTTTGGAGGTCTCCAACAGGCGTGGATATTTAAGGAACATTTATGCAGCGAATCAAACAGGTGTGGATATTTTAAGAAGATGTTTGGAGGGAATCAAACAGGCGTGGATATTTTAAAAATGTTTTTGGTGGGACCCCCACTGGCGTGGATATTTGAAGAATATTTTTGGTGGGACCCCAACTGGCGTGGATATTTTAAGAATATTTTTGGTGGGACCCCAACAGGCGTGGATATTTTAAGAATACTTTTGGAGGGACTCCAACAGGCGTGGATATTTTAAGAATGTTTTTGGAGGGACTCCAACAGGCGTGGATATTTTAAGAATATTTTTGGAGGGACTCCAACAGGCGTGGATATTTTAAGAATATTTTTGGAGGGACTCCAACAGGCGTGGATATTTTAAGAATATTTTTGGAGGGACTTCAACAGGATTGGATATTTTAAAAATATTTTTGTAGAGACTTCAACAGGATTGGATATTTGAAGAATATTTTTGGAGGGACTCCAACAGGCGTGGATATTTAAAGAATATTTTTGGATGGACTCCAACAGGCGTGGATATTTTAAGAATATTTTTGGAGGGACTCAAACAGTCGTGGATATTTTAAGAATATTTTTGGAGGGACTCCAACAGGCGTGGATATTTTAAGAATATTTTTTGGAGGCACTTCAGAAGGCGTGGATATTTTTTTTTATTTTTTTAAGAATATTTTTTGGAGGCACTTCAGAAGGCGTGGATATTTTTTTTTATATTTTAAGAATATTTTTTGGAGGCACTTCAGAAGGAGTGGATATTTTTTTTTATTTTTTTAAGAATATTTTTTGGAGGCACTTCGGAAGGCGTGGATATATTTTTTTTTATTTTTTAAGAATATTTTTTGGAGGCACTTCAGAAGGCGTGGATATTTTTTTTAAAAATATTTTTTGGAGGCACTTCAGAAGGCGTGGATATTTTTTTTTATTTTTTTTAAGAATATTTTTTGGAGGCACTTCAGAAGGCGTGGATATTTTTTTTATTTTTTTTTAAGAATATTTTTTGGAGGCACTTCAGAAGGCGTGGATATATTTTTTTAAGAATATTTTTGGAGGCACTTCAGAAGGCGTGGATATTTTAAGAATATTTTTTAGAGGCACTTCAGAAGGCGTGGATATTTTAAGAATATTTTTTGGAGGCACTTCAGAAGGCGTGGATATTTTAAGAATATTTTTTTGAGACACTTCAGAAGGCGTGGATATTTTAAGAATATTTTTTGGAGGCACTTCAGAAGGCGTGGATATTTTAAGAATATTTTTTTGGAGGCACTTCAGAAGGCGTGGATATTTTAAGAATATTTTTTGGAGGCACTTCAGAAGGCGTGGATATTTTAAGAATATTTTTTGGAGGCACTTCAGATGGCGTGGATATTTTAAGAATATTTTTTGGAGGCACTTCAGATAGCGTGGATATTTTAAGAATATTTTTTGGAGGCACTTCAGATGGCGTGGATATTTTAAGAATATTTTTTGGAGGCACTTCAGATAGCGTGGATATTTTAAGAATATTTTTTGATGCGCTATAGAAGGCGTGGATATTTTAAGAATATTTACTGAAGGCGTTTCAAAAGGCGTGGATATTTTAAAAATGTTTTTGGAGGTACTCACACAGACTTGGATATTTTAAGAATATTTCTGTAGGGCTTTTTAAATATATTTGGGGTCCACTTTATTTTTATAAACAATAGCAGATTTCTCAGAACAAGTATATCGATAACAAAGCTCTTTTGAGAGTATATTTAATAGTCTTGAATCCTTCCTTATTCCAACACGTGTGGATATTTCTCAGAATAAGTATACAACGCTCTTCTGAGAGTATATTTTATAATCTTAAATCCTTCTTTATTCCTAACTTCTATTTCAAGGTAAAATTGTTACTTTAACTTCCAACCATTTAAAAGGTTAAATACTTTTAATTATTCATATATTTTTGTATTAGAATCCCCAACAGGCTCTCGTTCCACATACACGTGCACTGACTAAATCCCCCCTTAACAAGTAATTCAAATTCATTGTTCTGCCTTAAGACCAATGTGAAATACATTATATAGCCATATGAATATGTAATTATGTTAGAGAGCGAGTTCATATTCGCGTTTATCCTTCTTCATTCGACTACTGCTGCTGCTGCGAGAGCTCTCTTGTTGGCTTGTCGTACACATACATGTTAGACCTATAATGATAGTAAAGGCTTTCCTGAAACCGGAAATTACACTCAAAATGTTACATTGTTAAGCGTTTTCCCACTTATACTAAGTATATGCGCGTGTACAACATACAAAAGGAGGAAATTTTGCAACGCCCGCCTCCGACATAAACCAAGTTATCGCAATGCAAGTGTAGACATGTATAATAAGAATGGCGAACATACATATGAATATGTATTTGTGTGGAAATGACAATGTGATTATGTATGTTTGTATGATTATTGTGTTCCTGTCAAATACATGAATATGTATGTTATACCACCAGTGTGGCTTCTCTTCTTTTCGTGCATTTGCAGAGCAATACCTTAAATTTAAGGCTATCATTTAAATCTTTTATGTGAAATATTGTTAACAAGAGTTAGTTTCCTTTTGCCGGTAGTTAGGGCAGGCCATGAATGGCAAATGGCGTTTGTTATTAAAGAGTTTGAAGACTCCAAACAGAGGTAAAGCGTTAGCTGTCGACATGTTAAGGGCTGTTAGCGAAAGTCTTGTTAAGCGTAAATGTTCAAAGTTGTGTCATTTTCACAATAAAAATTCTTAAAAATGCCAAACCCAAAATCACAATCCTGTTATATGAGTTACAACTTAATTTTGTGTTAACATAAAATTATGACCATGCTATACAACGGCCCATACCCGAACAAAGAATTCTGTCCTGCGCGATTAAACAAGCATGTCTAGCCCAACATTATTTTCTGGAAGAAAATTTTCTCAGGGTTAGCTACTTGTCTACCCTGGCAAACACTGCATGAGTTTAAATTAACATTCCATCCCCTTTTTGTAGGAAACATGTTTAACTGACATTCATTATATCAAGGAACTGGATGGTTGAATTCTGTGGAAGGACATTTTCTTGTTGCTTAATAATTAAACAATGGCCTTAAAGCCATTGGGACAAGAGAGTTTCAATAACTTTTTTTCTGAAAATCTGTTTTAAGGAGCAATCAGCATAATTTTATTTTCTTGTCGTGCCGAAAACATGTTTGCAATTTTTTATTCTCAATTTTTAATGATTTATGATTATAAGCGATACATAAAACCGACTATAAAAGTAATAATACAAAAATTTGTTCAAGATTTCAAGTCGATTTAATTAATTGTTGTTAGTCAGGTAAAATGTTATTGTTCATTACCCTATAATTGAAACTACAACAACGCAGCTACTTTCTTTGATTTGATTTTCTTTTGTTTTAATTTCCTCAATGAGAGGTTTGAGTTTGGCTACACATTAGACTTGTTTGCGCCATTACCATTGTGCGATTGTGAAATTAAAACAAATTTATCTTTCCGTTTCCTTTAGTTTTGCTTTCGTGTTTTTGTAATGACAGTCATGTCTGGCAATTAGGGATTTCGGTGGGCAAATTAATGAATAATTGTTGCAGGGACATTCAAAGGACCAGGGGAAATTTATCTCATTTCCTATAGGCATTTCAGAAGGATATTTGGAATACTTTGGAGGCACTTCAGAAGGCGTGGATATTTTAAGAATATTTTTTGGAGGCACTTCAGAAGGCGTGGATATTTTAAGAATATTTTTTGGAGGCACTTCAGAAGGCGTGGATATTTTAAGAATATTTGTTGGGGGCACTTCAGAAGGCGTGGATAATTTAAGAATATTTTTTGTGGCACTTCAGAAGGCGTGGATATTTTAAGAATATTTTTTGGAGGCACTTCAGAAGGCGTGGATATTTTAAGAATATTTTTTGGAGGCACTTCAGAAGGCGTGGATATTTTAAGAATATTTTTTGGAGGCACTTCAGAAGGCGTGGATATTTTAAGAATATTTTTTGGCGGCACTTCAGAAGGCGTGGATATTTTAAGACTATTTTTTGGCGGCACTTCAGAAGGCGTGGATATTTTAAGAATATTTTTTGGCGGCACTTCAGAAGGCGTGGATATTTTAAGAATATTTTTTGGAGGCACTTCAGAAGGCGTGGATATTTTGAGAATATTTTTTGGAGGCACTTCAGAAGCCGTGGATATTTTAAGAATATTTTTGGAGGCACTTCAGAAGGCGTGGATATTTTAAGAATATTTTTTGGAGGCACTTCAGAAGGCGTGGATATTTTAAGAATATTTTTTTGCGGCACTTCAGAAGGCGTGGATATTTTAAGAATATTTTTTGGAGGCACTTCAGAAGGCGTGGATATTTTAAGAATATTTTTTGGAGGCACTTCAGAAGGCGTGGATATTTTAAGAATATTTTTTGGAGGCACTTCAGAAGGCGTGGATATTTTAAAAATTTTTTTTGGAGGCACTTCAGAAGGCGTGGATATTTTAAGAATATTTTTTGGAGCCACTTCAGAAGGCGTGGATATTTTAAAAATTTTTTTTGGAGGCACTTCAGAAGGCGTGGATATTTTAAGAATATTTTTTGGAGGCACTTCAGAAGGTGTGGATATTTTAAGAATATTTTTTGGAGGCACTTCAGAAGGCGTGGATATTTTAAGAATATTTTTTGGCGGCACTTCAGAAGGCGTGGATATTTAAAGAATATTTTTGGAGGCACTTCAGAAGGCGTGGATATTTTAAGAATATTTTTTGGAGGCACTTCAGAAGGCGTGGATATTTTAAGAATATTTTTGGAGGCACTTCAGAAGGCGTGGATATTTTAAGAATATTTTTTGGAGGCACTTCAGAAGGCGTGGATATTTTAAGAATATTTTTTGGAGGCACTTCAGAAGGCGTGGATATTTTAAGAATATTTTTTGGAGGCACTTCAGAAGGCGTGGATATTTTAAGAATATTTTTTGGAGGCACTTCAGAAGGCGTGGATATTTTAAGAATATTTTTTGGAGGCACTTCAGAAGGCGTGGATATTTTAAGAATATTTTTTGGAGGCACTTCAGAAGGCGTGGATATTTTAAGAATATTTTTTGGAGGCACTTCAGAAGGCGTGGATATTTTAAGAATATTTTTTGGAGGCACTTCAGAAGGCGTGGATATTTTAAGAATATTTTTTGGAGGCACTTCAGAAGGCGTGGATATTTTAAGAATATTTTTTGGAGGCACTTCAGAAGGCGTGGATATTTTAAGAATATTTTTTGGAGGCACTTCAGAAGGCGTGGATATTTTAAGAATATTTTTTGGAGGCACTTCAGAAGGCGTGGATATTTTAAGAATATTTTTTGGAGGCACTTCAGAAGGCGTGGATATTTTAAGAATATTTTTTGGAGGCACTTCAGAAGGCGTGGATATTTTAAGAATATTTTTTGGAGGCACTTCAGAAGGCGTGGATATTTTAAGAATATTTTTTGGAGGCACTTCAGAAGGCGTGGATATTTTAAGAATATTTTTTGGAGGCACTTCAGAAGGCGTGGATATTTTAAGAATATTTTTTGGAGGCACTTCAGAAGGCGTGGATATTTTAAGAATATTTTTTGGAGGCACTTCAGAAGGCGTGGATATTTTAAGAATATTTTTTGGAGGCACTTCAGAAGGCGTGGATATTTTAAGAATATTTTTTGGAGGCACTTCAGAAGGCGTGGATATTTTAAGAATATTTTTTGGAGGCACTTCAGAAGGCGTGGATATTTTAAGAATATTTTTTGGAGGCACTTCAGAAGGCGTGGATATTTTAAGAATATTTTTTGGAGGCACTTCAGAAGGCGTGGATATTTTAAGAATATTTTTTGGAGGCACTTCAGAAGGCGTGGATATTTTAAGAATATTTTTTGGAGGCACTTCAGAAGGCGTGGATATTTTAAGAATATTTTTTGGAGGCACTTCAGAAGGCGTGGATATTTTAAGAATATTTTTTGGAGGCACTTCAGAAGGCGTGGATATTTTAAGAATATTTTTTGGAGGCACTTCAGAAGGCGTGGATATTTTAAGAATATTTTTTGGAGGCACTTCAGAAGGCGTGGATATTTTAAGAATATTTTTTGGAGGCACTTCAGAAGGCGTGGATATTTTAAGAATATTTTTTGGAGGCACTTCAGAAGGCGTGGATATTTTAAGAATATTTTTTGGAGGCACTTCAGAAGGCGTGGATATTTTAAGAATATTTTTTGGAGGCACTTCAGAAGGCGTGGATATTTTAAGAATATTTTTTGGAGGCACTTCAGAAGGCGTGGATATTTTAAGAATATTTTTTGGAGGCACTTCAGAAGGCGTGGATATTTTAAGAATATTTTTTGGAGGCACTTCAGAAGGCGTGGATATTTTAAGAATATTTTTTGGAGGCACTTCAGAAGGCGTGGATATTTTAAGAATATTTTTTGGAGGCACTTCAGAAGGCGTGGATATTTTAAGAATATTTTTTGGAGGCACTTCAGAAGGCGTGGATATTTTAAGAATATTTTTTGGAGGCACTTCAGAAGGCGTGGATATTTTAAGAATATTTTTTGGAGGCACTTCAGAAGGCGTGGATATTTTAAGAATATTTTTTGGAGGCACTTCAGAAGGCGTGGATATTTTAAGAATATTTTTTGGAGGCACTTCAGAAGGCGTGGATATTTTAAGAATATTTTTTGGAGGCACTTCAGAAGGCGTGGATATTTTAAGAATATTTTTTGGAGGCACTTCAGAAGGCGTGGATATTTTAAGAATATTTTTTGGAGGCACTTCAGAAGGCGTGGATATTTTAAGAATATTTTTTGGAGGCACTTCAGAAGGCGTGGATATTTTAAGAATATTTTTTGGAGGCACTTCAGAAGGCGTGGATATTTTAAGAATATTTTTTGGAGGCACTTCAGAAGGCGTGGATATTTTAAGAATATTTTTTGGAGGCACTTCAGAAGGCGTGGATATTTTAAGAATATTTTTTGGAGGCACTTCAGAAGGCGTGGATATTTTAAGAATATTTTTTGGAGGCACTTCAGAAGGCGTGGATATTTTAAGAATATTTTTTGGAGGCACTTCAGAAGGCGTGGATATTTTAAGAATATTTTTTGGAGGCACTTCAGAAGGCGTGGATATTTTAAGAATATTTTTTGGAGGCACTTCAGAAGGCGTGGATATTTTAAGAATATTTTTTGGAGGCACTTCAGAAGGCGTGGATATTTTAAGAATATTTTTTGGAGGCACTTCAGAAGGCGTGGATATTTTAAGAATATTTTTTGGAGGCACTTCAGAAGGCGTGGATATTTTAAGAATATTTTTTGGAGGCACTTCAGAAGGCGTGGATATTTTAAGAATATTTTTTGGAGGCACTTCAGAAGGCGTGGATATTTTAAGAATATTTTTTGGAGGCACTTCAGAAGGCGTGGATATTTTAAGAATATTTTTTGGAGGCACTTCAGAAGGCGTGGATATTTTAAGAATATTTTTTGGAGGCACTTCAGAAGGCGTGGATATTTTAAGAATATTTTTTGGAGGCACTTCAGAAGGCGTGGATATTTTAAGAATATTTTTTGGAGGCACTTCAGAAGGCGTGGATATTTTAAGAATATTTTTTGGAGGCACTTCAGAAGGCGTGGATATTTTAAGAATATTTTTTGGAGGCACTTCAGAAGGCGTGGATATTTTAAGAATATTTTTTGGAGGCACTTCAGAAGGCGTGGATATTTTAAGAATATTTTTTGGAGGCACTTCAGAAGGCGTGGATATTTTAAGAATATTTTTTGGAGGCACTTCAGAAGGCGTGGATATTTTAAGAATATTTTTTGGAGGCACTTCAGAAGGCGTGGATATTTTAAGAATATTTTTTGGAGGCACTTCAGAAGGCGTGGATATTTTAAGAATATTTTTTGGAGGCACTTCAGAAGGCGTGGATATTTTAAGAATATTTTTTGGAGGCACTTCAGAAGGCGTGGATATTTTAAGAATATTTTTTGGAGGCACTTCAGAAGGCGTGGATATTTTAAGAATATTTTTTGGAGGCACTTCAGAAGGCGTGGATATTTTAAGAATATTTTTTGGAGGCACTTCAGAAGGCGTGGATATTTTAAGAATATTTTTTGGAGGCACTTCAGAAGGCGTGGATATTTTAAGAATATTTTTTGGAGGCACTTCAGAAGGCGTGGATATTTTAAGAATATTTTTTGGAGGCACTTCAGAAGGCGTGGATATTTTAAGAATATTTTTTGGAGGCACTTCAGAAGGCGTGGATATTTTAAGAATATTTTTGGAGGCACTTCAGAAGGCGTGGATATTTTAAGAATATTTTTTGGAGGCACTTCAGAAGGCGTGGATATTTTAAGAATATTTTTTGGAGGCACTTCAGAAGGCGTGGATATTTTAAGAATATTTTTTGGAGGCACTTCAGAAGGCGTGGATATTTTAAGAATATTTTTTGGAGGCACTTCAGAAGGCGTGGATATTTTAAGAATATTTTTTGGAGGCACTTCAGAAGGCGTGGATATTTTAAGAATATTTTTTGGAGGCACTTCAGAAGGCGTGGATATTTTAAGAATATTTTTTGGAGGCACTTCAGAAGGCGTGGATATTTTAAGAATATTTTTTGGAGGCACTTCAGAAGGCGTGGATATTTTAAGAATATTTTTTGGAGGCACTTCAGAAGGCGTGGATATTTTAAGAATATTTTTTGGAGGCACTTCAGAAGGCGTGGATATTTTAAGAATATTTTTTGGAGGCACTTCAGAAGGCGTGGATATTTTAAGAATATTTTTTGGAGGCACTTCAGAAGGCGTGGATATTTTAAGAATATTTTTTGGAGGCACTTCAGAAGGCGTGGATATTTTAAGAATATTTTTTGGAGGCACTTCAGAAGGCGTGGATATTTTAAGAATATTTTTTGGAGGCACTTCAGAAGGCGTGGATATTTTAAGAATATTTTTTGGAGGCACTTCAGAAGGCGTGGATATTTTAAGAATATTTTTTGGAGGCACTTCAGAAGGCGTGGATATTTTAAGAATATTTTTTGGAGGCACTTCAGAAGGCGTGGATATTTTAAGAATATTTTTTGGAGGCACTTCAGAAGGCGTGGATATTTTAAGAATATTTTTTGGAGGCACTTCAGAAGGCGTGGATATTTTAAGAATATTTTTTGGAGGCACTTCAGAAGGCGTGGATATTTTAAGAATATTTTTTGGAGGCACTTCAGAAGGCGTGGATATTTTAAGAATATTTTTTGGAGGCACTTCAGAAGGCGTGGATATTTTAAGAATATTTTTTGGAGGCACTTCAGAAGGCGTGGATATTTTAAGAATATTTTTGGAGGCACTTCAGAAGGCGTGGATATTTTAAGAATATTTTTAGAGGCACTTCAGAAGGCGTGGATATTTTAAGAATATTTTTTGGAGGCACTTCAGAAGGCGTGGATATTTTAAGAATATTTTTTGGAGGCACTTCAGAAGGCGTGGATATTTTAAGAATATTTTTTGGAGGCACTTCAGAAGGCGTGGATATTTTAAGAATATTTTTTGGAGGCACTTCAGAAGGCGTGGATATTTTAAGAATATTTTTTGGAGGCACTTCAGAAGGCGTGGATATTTTAAGAATATTTTTTGGAGGCACTTCAGAAGGCGTGGATATTTTAAGAATATTTTTTGGAGGCACTTCAGAAGGCGTGGATATTTTAAGAATATTTTTGGAGGCACTTCAGAAGGCGTGGATATTTTAATTTAAGAATATTTTTTGGAGGCACTTCAGAAGGCGTGGATATTTTAAGAATATTTTTTGGAGGTACTTCAGAAGGCGTGGATATTTTAATTTAAGAATATTTTTTGGAGGCACTTCAGAAGGCGTGGATATTTTAATTTAAGAATATTTTTTGGAGGCACTTCAGAAGGCTTGGAATATTTTTTGGAGGCGCGAATATTATAAGAATTTTTTTTGGAGGCACTTTTGAAATTAAGTTTTGAAATTGTAAAATATATCTATGGAATATTTTAATCCTCCAAAGAAAATTATTAGGAAAAACTGGGTGTAGTTGAGTGTTTCTTCTTTATTGCCTCACAAATCCAATTGTGTTGTAATAACCATAACTCCTTTGAGAGGTGTTGTGACCATTCACATTATCCATACTCTCAGTGCAATTGTTTCTAAAGGCTAAAAGGATATTAAAAGATTACAGAGATTATAACGCCGCATGAAGCAACAACTACAACTTCCAGTAAATAGTTACAAATATTTCGTCTACCTTTCTCGTTCGCTTCCGTTGAAGGGTTGTGTATTAGAATTATTAACATTAATTTAGATGTGATTACGTTGAAGATATTGGCAAATGGCTGTTATTGTACAAAATCCTATAATATACCGCTGATTGATTAATTGAATAATTTTATGCTGAAATGAGGGACTAGTACAAACGACCTAGGAACTTGTATAGTCATAGTTCTATGGTAAGAATCAGCGTTCAGTTAATGCCACCAAAGTAAAAAAATCAGCGTTTGTACATCTAAATAATTTGAAAAACATTTTTATAATTACCCTTCAGTTTATTAAATATGCTTCTAATATCATTATGTCACCCACCTCATTCTATATTACTTAGAAAGCTTCACCCACCATTTAAACCAAAAATTAAACACACACAAAAATCTCCACTTACCTGTATAAAGGTATACCGGCATTATCACGAAACCACAAGACCATGTAGACATCATCCAATGGCGCAGATATGGGACATGGCAGTGACACTGATTTACCCTCGACAGCTTCAATATCTTTTGTTTTAACTATTAACAGGAAGCAGGAATAACAGATGCAGACACACACCCGTTCACACACATAATATTAAGGCGAGTTGTAACAGCGGTGGGGCAAAACGTTTGTTATAGATAATAGTTTATGCGACGATATTTGTCCGGTCACAAGAAATGAATATGAACGTGACCAAGGTGCCAAGGATAGTTGATGACGATGATGGTAGAACAGCAACAACAACGATAAAAGCCAGCAGGTTTATTAATACCGGACCAAAGCCACAAAGAAAGCAATGCCAGTAGTAACCAATGGCCAGGTGATGATGCCGATGGGTAACATATTCGCGTGTCAAGACAATGATAATGGTGATGGTATAGGTTCCATTGGTATTGTTTATATTGATGTCATTTACAAAGATGATGGTGGGTAGGCATGGAAGGACAAGTGGGTTATTTATGTTTTGTTTGTTTTGTTATGCCATCAAAATCCCATGACCATGACAACAGCAACAACGTACAGGCAAAAACATTTTCATTTCGATCGACCAGGCAAGATTCACATTCAAAGCCATGAGGACAAGTTCGAATATTGCACGGCATACAAAGAAACCATCAAAAGCGGTAATGGCATCAGCCATGTAAATTTAATTAATATAACAACATCATGGTGGCCAAACAATCATCAATTGTTTGATGAGAACAAGAAGAAGAGAAGGAGGAAACAAACGCGTCACAAAGCATGAAAATAGGTGGAGAGCAAAGAGCAGCCGGATGAATATATTGAGATGTCCCATCCATATACAAACAAACACACATCCAGCAGATACAGTAAAAGGTGTTCAAAGTTGTTGTTTGTGTTTTTTGACAATGTCACCATGCAATTGACATCATTAGTTGTTGTGAACAACAAAGCAAAGTTTCATAGTTCCAGCAACAGCAGTAGTAGCATTAAAGACAGCATTCATCCATTCATAACCAAAAGCATCAAAAAAGTTCAGGTTAAGATATTTGTTGTTGTCGTTGTTATGGTTAGTTGACCAAATATTATTGTGTATATGTGTGTGTGGGTTTTATATTTTTAGTCCACATCCATATCGTGGGTGCAAGTGGTTGATATTGTATGAACATTTTATAGACATTGTTGTAGTTTTGTTCGTTAGTTGGTTAGTTGGCATTGTGGTCCATACCATACCAGAGCGGCAAGTAGTTCGTTCGTTCATTCGCATGCCATAGTATGAGGTTATGGTTTTTATTTTTCGTAATATTGAGGTTGAGGGGTTTCGTTGTTGACAATGTAGTTTCGTTGTTCACCAAACCATGTCCAAATTTTCGTCATTGGTTTTAATTGTTGCGAATTGTTTTATTTTGTGCGTTTTACCATAATCAAAGAACCACATTTGGAGAGAAATAACGGGGGTTATAAGTTGTACCGTTTTGGGCAGCAATCGGGCAACATGAAAGAAAAAAGAAATAAAAAGATACAAATTAGTTAATTAATTAAAAGATATTCAAAGGAAATTATTAAATTACAGATACATATTTTGAGACAAATGTAGACTGTGAAAGTTATAAAAGAATATTTTTCATGGATGTTTTAAAAGAATATTTTTTCATCCATAAATTTGATTTTTAAAGTATATTGTTTCATGGTTCAGCAAACTTAGATTTTTTAAAGAATATTTTTTCATCAAACAACAAACGTGGATTTTTTAAAGAATATTTTTTCATCAAACAACAAACGTGGATTTTTTAAAGAATATTTTTTCATCAAACAACAAACGTGGATTTTTTAAAGAATATTTTTTCATCAAACAACAAACGTGGATTTTTTAAAGAATATTTTTTCATCAAACAACAAACGTGGATTTTTTAAAGAATATTTTTTCATCAAACAACAAACGTGGATTTTTTTAAGTATATGTATTCCATCATCCAACAAACGTGGATTTTTTAAGGATATGTATTCCATCATCCAATAAACGTGGAGTTTTTTAAGGATATGTATTCCATCATCCAATAAACGTGGATTTTTTAAGGATATGTATTACATAGTCCAACAAACGTGGATTTTTTAAGGATATGTATTACATAGTCCAACAAACGGGGATTTTTTAAGGATATGTATTACATAGTCCAACAAACGTGGATTTTTTAAGGATATGTATTACATAGTCCAACAAACGTGGATTTTTTAAGGATATGTATTACATAGTCCAACAAACGTGGATTTTTTAAGGATATGTATTACATAGTCCAACAAACGTGGATTTTTAAAGAATATTTTTCCATAGACCATGGATTTTTTTAAGATTAGTTTTCATCGATTTTTCAAATATTTTTTATGGATTTTTTAACCAAATCAAATATTTGTTCAAGTATTGTTTAAAGAATATTTTCTCATGAATTTTTTAAAATATATTTTTTCATGGACTTTTTATAGAATAAATTTTCATAGATTTTTTTAAAGAGTAATTGCTTATAGTTGTCCTAACGAATAATTTTTCATGTTTTTTTTTGAAGTATATATTTTTATGGATTTTTTAAGGAATAATTTTTCATGGGTTATTAAAATAAAATTTTCATGGATTTTTAACCAATATTTTTCATTGTTTTTTTATGAATATATTTTAATGGATTTTTTTAAAGAATATTTTTTTATGATCCACCCCAGAAAAAATTAGGATCCATTAGTAATTATGTAACCCATTACAAAGTAAGGTAAACAAAAATAACTACTTAAATTACTCTTTATTAAGTTATGAGTATGGTGGCACAGAGCTACTTTGTCCGACTATAAATTAGAGTGTTGTATGTTTAACGCTCACCGCCGGCCGGGAACTCTTTGTTCAAAAAACAATGAACACTTGTATGTACATGTAAACATTGAAACAACCATTAATGTTGGTGTGCGTGGCCTAGGATGTAGTGTGTTCGGCTACAAAGCAGAAGTTCGTGTGTTCAAATCCAGTAAGGGGCGAAATAAAATAAAAGTATGAGGTGTGTTGAAATTGAAAACAAATTCCACCTCAACTGTTCTAAAAATAGAGAATATATTTTTTTAACTAATAGCTTATTTTTCGACTACCAGTGCCTGTAGAATAACTAGTTATTCTAGTGGTCATAGAATAACTAGTAATTCAGTGCGACATGCCATTGTTAAAATAATGAGTTAGTAGGGGAATTTGTAAGTAGTTACGGCTGGGACCGAACCTGGAGTTTTAAAGAATATTTTTCATTGATTTTGTAAAGAATATTTTTTCAGGGTTTTTTTAAAGAATTTTGATTTCATGGATTTTTTAAAGAATATTTTTTATGGATGTTTTAGAGTATATTTTTTAATGGATTCTTTAAAGTATACTCTTTCACGCTTTTTTAAAGAATATTTTCTCATGGAATTTTTAAATAATATGTTTTCAAATAGAACATTGGTGGCGTTTATTTAATTGGGATAGCTGTTACAATTTTGATTTTTCAAAATAGTCTGGCTTAATCCCTTTTGTTGTTTTAATATTTAAAACAACATGTTTATTAGTGGAGAAGGTTTGGCATTGTTCGCCAGGGGGTAAGGCAAGGAAGACTAGTTTCGATCCACGCCACTGGATCTCATCAGTTCCCTTTCATAGATTTTTTATAGAATAAATTTCCATGGATTTTTTTAAAGAATAATTTTTGTAGTTTTCTTAAAAAATATTTTTTCATGCTTTTTTTAAGTATATATTTTCATGGATTTTTATAATGAATTACTTAAAAAATATTTTCATGGCTTTTTTAAAAAATATTTTTCAAGATTTTTTTAAGAATAATTTTTCATGGATTATTTAAAGAATATTTTTTCATGATCCACCAATGGTGGTTTTTTAAGGAATATTTTTTTCATGGATTTTGTAAAGAATATTTCTTCTTTATGGATTTAATATTTTTTTTTAACAAAATATTTTTTCATAGATTTATTTAAAGATATTTTTATTGATATTTTAGAAAATATTTTTTATGAATTTTAAAAAATATATTATGTTATGGATTTGTTTTTTAAATATTTTACGGGTTTTTAAGAATATTGTTTGACAATTTTTTTAAAAGAATATTTTTTTTTTTAATAATATTTCATATGGTTTTTTTTTTTTTAATATAATTTCTGTTGGTTTTTAAAATAATATTTCTCATGGAGTTTTTAAAAAAATATTTTTCATGCATGTTTAAGATAATATTTCTTATGGATTTTTATAAAATAGTTTTTCATGGATTTTTTAATGATTTAAAAAAATGAGATGCATTTGTTAAAGCATACGTTTTCATGGATTATTATTAAAAAAATAAATGTTCATGGCGTTTTAAAAGAATATTTTTTTATAGATTAAAAAAATTTTTTTCGAGGATTTTTTAATTAATATTTTTTAATGTATTTTTAAAATAATATTTCTTAAGGAATTTTAAAAAAATATATTCTCATAGATTTTTTAAGCAATATTTCTTATGTGTTTTTAAAAAATATTTTTCAGGTATTTTTTAAAGAAATTTTTTTGTGGATTTTAAAAAAAAAATGTTTATGCATTTTTTAAAGAATAAATTTTTATGAATTTTTTTAATAAAATAAATGTTCATGGATTTTTTTTAAAGAATAATTTTTTATGGATTTTTATTTTTTTTCGTGGATTTTTTAATGAATATTTTTCTGGCATTTTTAAAATAATATTCCTTAAGAAATTTTTAAAAAATACTTTCTCATGGATTTTTAAAAAAATGTGAGCTTTTAATTTTTTCATGGATTTTTATACCCTCAGCCTTTAGGCTAGAAAGGGTTTATACACTTTCATACTGGCAAAATGTGCCTCAGCGAAATAATGGTTTTAGACCCCAAGTATGTTTGGACGAAATGTGTTTCAGACAATTTGGAGTTGATTTAGCAATGTCCGTCCGTCTGTCTGGCTGGTGCGCACGATAACTCTCGAACGGATGAACCGATTCGGTTCAAATTTTGGCTTTCGTAATATTTTGTCCAAACCTATTTCAAGTTCGAAGATGGATTATATCGGTCCACTGCTTCCTGTACCTCCCCACAAAAGTTCGAAAATGTTCGGGAAATTTGTGCGCACGATAACTCTTGAAGGAAGTAACCGATTTGGTCCATACTTTGCACGTCTTGAAATTTCTACCACACTTAGATGAGGTTTTAATATGGACTCAATGGGTAAACTCCTTCGGGTACCTCCCACACAAAATGTCAAAAAAGTTCAGTTTAGGACCTGCTCTCGAATCGATTTGATTTTTGTTGTGACAACTTGAATTCACTGCCCCCCATACGACGGTACAAGTTTCATCAGGGGCAAGTCCATACCTCCCGAGAAAATAAACTGAAAGGTGTAGTGACACCGAGTGTAGTGGTTGGAGCGCAAGATAACTCTCGAACGGATCTGCCGATTCGGTCCAAAATTTGGCCGTCGTAATATTTTGTCCAAAGTTAATTTAAGTTCGATGATAAACAATATCGGTGCACTCCTTCAGGCACCTCCCCCACAAAAGTTCAAAAATGTTCGGAAAAATTATGCGCACGATAACTCTTGAATGGAGTGACCGATTTGGTCCATACTTTGCACATCCCAATATGTCTACCAGATATAGATCAGGTTTGAATATGAACTATATTTGTCCACTCCATCAGAAATTCGGATAAGTTCACTTTAAAATTTCGGATAAGTTCACTTTAAGACCTGCTATCGAATCACTTTGATTTTTGTTGAAGCAACTTACATTCGCTGCTTCAATTACGATGGTAAAAGTTTTTTGAGGGGCAAGTCCATACTTTTTGAGAAAACAGCCCGAAGGGTTAAAACCCCCTATACATAAGTTTTTTGGGAAAAAAGTGTTTCAATTTACACAGGCTGAGGGTATATCTGTCGGCAAAGCCGACTGATACTTTTTTACATGTTAAAATAATGTTTTTTGTGGATTTAAAAAAAAAAATAATTTTTCCTGGATTTTTGGAAAAACATTTTTTGTGGATTTAAAAAAAAAATGTTCATGGATTTTTTACAAAATATTTTTTCATGAATATTTTAAAGAATATTTGTGTCATAATTTTTTTAAATATTTTTCATAGTTTTTTTACAAAATATTTTTCGTGTTTTTTTTTAAGAATAAAATTTAATAGATTTTTAATGAATAATGTTCATGGAATTTTTAAAGAAAATAATATTTTTTTAGGATTATTTTAAAATGTATTTTTCATAGATTTCTAAAAAAATATTGTTTCATTAATTTTTTTAAGCATATTTTTATGGATTTTTTAAAAAATATTTTATCATGGATTTTTAAAGAATTTAATTTAATTTGGGATTTTTAAAAAAATGTTTTTCGTAATCTTTTTCATGTTTTTATATAGAAATATCTTTCTGTATTTTCTTGATAATTTCTTGAATTTTCTTGCAGAACATTTCCCTTAATTAATTACATAAGAAGACATGTCCCATTGCCCTTGCCCATTGACATTTTCATCAATGGACCTAACACCTAATTAAATTATAATAAATCACTCCCACATCACACATTGCTACCCCCTCTCAAAACCCAACCTTACCTTAATGCCTAAATGTTAACAAAATGACTAATGCTAATGGTTAATTAAACATATTTATGATTAATAAATTATTACATGTGTATTAACCTACATATTCCCATTCCGCATTAGGCAGGAAGCTATGGCAAATATGTTTACACATTTGTTAAACTAATGTTGTGACCTCAGTTTTACATGGACGACAAAACAACAACAAAATCACGTTCATGTTAGGCACGAATGAATGGATGAATGAATGTCCAATACAAAGGTGATGATTGTAATGAAATTTATTAATACACACACATACATATGTACGTACATATGAATCTGCATATTATGGGAAGATTTTGTCTACGTAATAACAAATTATTAATGCTGATGTGTGTGTTTACCTTTGTAAAAGGTAAAATAATATAAATTATTGATTTACCGTCATATATTTATGTCAATAACTATTGAAATGTTGATAACATAATTTCTTAATGACAAATTGCCAAACCTATTTTCATCTCTTCTAACAATGACGGAAGTAATGAAATATCGGATGGATTATATTTAATAATGAACAGTAAATAAATCTTCAAGGAAGGAATTTAATATAATAATTTAATTTTATGTTATTTACATAAAAATATTAAAAATTTATTAATATCAACATTCAATTTATGTTCGAATAATTAAAGAGGTAGGGTTTTGTGGGTGTAAATTTCGGGATCAAATCTGAGGAAATGACTGAAATATAAAATGCGTCTTACAAAAAGCAATGTTTTGTTTGGGTGATTTTGTCCGTAGAGATTTAGGAAAATTGTGGCCCATATATCGGGAAATATGATCTTCCGCAATAAAAAGCTGTACTTTTGAAAGTTCGCCTAATATCAGGAGAACGAATATTATATATTATATCATAGAATACTTACATACTTAGCCGGCCCATTACAGAACATTTGTTCTATAGACCGGACTAAGAAAAGATTTCCAATTATCTCTGTTTAGTGCTTCGCTTTTTGGAATACCGCGCCTTGTCATATATTCATCCACTTGCTTGCGCCATCTATTCTTTGGCCTGCTAATTCTGCGTGCACCGCCATGTGGCTCGAATTTATACGCCTTTTTAGCGGGTTCATTATCACTCATTCTTATTATATAGCCTAGCCAACGCAATCGCTGCATCTCGATACGTTTAACTATATTGATGTCGTTGTATAGCAGATACAGCTCGTGGTTCATAATACGATATACCGATATTCACCATCAACGCAGATCGGTCCGTAGACCTTTCGAAGAATTTTTCTCTCAAACACGCCAAGCACTGCCTTATCTGCTTGCGCAAGTACCCAGGCTTGGGAACCATACATCAGCACGGGTAGTATCAGTGTTTTGTAAAGCCTTATTTTTGTTTCACGAGTTGTGGCTTTGTTTTTAAAGTGCTTACTTAAGCCAAATTAGCATTTGTTGGCCAATACAATTCTTCTTTTTATTTCACAACTGATGTCGTTTGTTGTGTTTACGGCGGTGCCGAGGTATACGAAGTCTTTTACTACCTCAAAATTATAGGAACCAACTTCAACAGTTGGTCCGATCTCAATGGACGCATTGCGCGTCGACACCATCAGCTTGGTCTTCTCGCCGTTTACCGCAAGACCTACTTTAGCAGATTCTCCTTCGACATTCATAAAGTGTCGGTTACTTCTTTTACTGATCTTCCCATGATGTCTATATCATCAGCATAAGCAAGTAACATGTGGCTATTGGTGTAGATTGTGCCATTTCTTTCGACGTTGCCTCTCGTATAACCTTTTCTAGCAGGATGTTGAAAAGATCACACGAAAGGCTGTCTCCTTGTCTGAAACCTCTTTTGGGTACAAAATTCTTCGGAGAGGTTCCTTCCTATTTTTAACTGATGATGTTGTGTCAGTTAGAGTCATTTTACAAAGCCGAATGAGCTTTGCGGGGATACCAAATTTAGACATTGCTTGGAATAATTTTGAACGTAGCGGCTGTCGACGGCTGCTTTATAATCGACAAAAAGGTGGTAGGTGTCGAACTGCATATTCTGGGTCATCTCCAGCATTTGCCGCCGGGTAAATATCTGGTCAATGGTGCATTTGCCAGGTCTAAATCCGCATTGGTGTGGTCCAATTATTTCGTAGACCATGGGCTTTCGTCGTTCGCACAATACCCCTGACACTACGTTGTAGGCGATAGGGAGGAGGCTTATGCCCCTATAGTTGGAGCATAAAGTCTTATCTCCTTTCTTATGGATGGGACACAGGAAGCACTGGTTCCAATCGTCAGGTACGTCTCTTCCTGCCAGATGGAGCCAACTTGCTGATGCATACACCTTATCAGCGTGTCGCCTCCGGTTTTCAACAGCTCGACTGGGAGGCCATCGGCTCCTGCTGCCTTATTATTCTTCAGCCGGTTTATTGCTGTCTTTACCTCATCTTGGCTTGGCGGTATACATTTAATACCATCTTCTGGGATTGGATCTGTGGTATCTTCGTCGTCTTCGCTACTATTGGATACCAACAGTTTGGAAAAATGTTCTTTCCATATTCTTAGCACACTATCTGTATCAGTTACCAGATTACCTTGCTGGTCTCTACAGGAGGATGTACCAGTTCCTAAGCCACCAGTTTGATGTTTCACTCTTTGGTAGAATTTTCGAACTTCATTCTGGCTCCTGTACATCTCGATTTTGTACACTCCCGCTTTTCCATCTCTCTCTTTTTCCTGCGGAAAAGACGTTTCTCCTCTTTCCTTTTCTCCCGATATCTCTCTCGTGCCCTACGCGTCGCTACGCATTGTAAAGTAGCCCTATATGCCGCATTTTTCTCTTTGGTAGCAGCACGACACACCTGGTCATACCATGGATTCTTTGGTGGAGATCTCTGGTATCCAAGTACTGATTGTGCGGCTGTTTGCATGGAGTGGGCAATGTTTTGCCATTGTCTTGATATGTTATCGGGACGATGTGATTGCTGCTTACCGATGTCCAACTTCCGTGTTGTGTCCGATCGTACTTTGTTTGCTACGTTTAATCTGGTACGTAATTTTGCTGCAACAAGGTAGTGATCCGAGTCTATGTTTGCACCTCGGAACGATGGTACATCCAACACGCTTGATGCATGTCTTCCATCTATCACAACGTGATCAATTTGATTTCTTGTTCTTTGATCTGGCGACAGCCAGGTGCCCTTATGAATATCGAGATGCTTAAGTCTGGTATTGTTAATTACCAAGTTTCTTGCAGCTGCAAAGCCTATCCGCCTCATACCATTGTCAGATGTTTCACTGTGGAGACTGAATTTCCCGACTGTTGGGCCAAAGATATTCTCCTTTCCAATTTTGGCATTAAAATCGCATAGAATAATTTTAATGTCATGGGCAGGGCAACGGTCATAAGTTTCTTCCAAGCGTTTGTAAAATATATCTTTGGTCTGTTCGTCCTTGTCTTCAATGGGAGCATGAGCGCAAATAAAGCTGATGTTGAAGAATTTTGCTTTTACTCGAATTGCTGCGAGTCTTTCATTCACTGGGGTGAAGCTGCAGACCAGATGTTTTAACCTCCGACCAGCTACAAATCTGCAATCGCGCAACAGTGCGTCACATTGAGGTGCTGTTGTGACGCCTTTCCCGTTCCATCGTATTTCCTGTATGGCAGTAATGTCGGCCTTGTACTTTTCAAGTACATCTGCCAATGCGTAAACTGCACCTTCTCTATAAAGAGTCCGAACATTCCAGGTGCAGATTCGCAGATCATGGTCCTACAACCTTTTGCTGGGTTCGTAAACTTTAGAGGGGTTTGTTTTTCTTTTTTTTGGTTTTTTCATAGTAGGCTGTTTTTTCTAGGGGAGGGTTACTAACCCGACGCCCAAACCCAAGTTTTTAACGTTCTTATGGAAAGAGGCTCCTCTTTCCGCGGAACATGTTAGCTCACTACCTTTAACGGGTGTTAAAGGCAGTTCCCCAGGTGACACCACGGGGAGGTCAGTGTCCACTTGAGATGAAAGAGGGACCAAGATAAATCATGGGCTTTACCATGTTAAACCGGTCAGGACAGTTCCTTGGCATGTTCCATCCCCTACGCCACCCTATATTATAGAATAGTATATATTAAATATAGGCTTAAGAAAAACGTTAACCTATATCGAAAAAATAAGATAAGGATTTCTTCCAAAGGAATCACAAAATATTAAATTAAAACAATTCGGTTGGTTATGACTGGAGAAAATATATTTCCGCAGAGACATTTTTTGTAACCGTCATACTACTACACAATTTAACAAGCTTATCTGAAAAAAAAATAACCTATTCTGTTTATCAAAAAAACCCAATTTTATATTCATACTCCCTACCAATTCCACTCATAAATATTTTCGAACAAGCACAAAAAAAATATTCCACTAATCCTAAATGAAAATGCATTTATATGAAAATGAAATATCATCACATCATCGTCATTCTCATCACAACAAACACCAGCAATGCTTCCTTCTCAGAGCCAGAAAAGTCAACAAACAAAAAATGATGGAATTGCCTTCAAAATTATTATCCAGATAAGAGGCTAATATTTGGCAACTCGACACTGGCAAGTGAGGGCAATTTAGTTAAGCACATGAATGAGGGATAATCAGGACATGGAGCTAATGGTGAAAAGGCAACAGCAACAACATGAAGAAGAAAGCAAACATCAACTTTCACTTTAATAAACCCAATTTACCCCACACAAACACACACACACCACTATTATGTGGATCTGTGACAATAATTCTAAATTTGATTAGAAATATGCAAATAGACGTGTGTGTGCAAAAAAAACAGATGGCTTGGGAGTCAAAATTGTAACTATGTGGAACAAACCCTTGGCAATAATGATAAACAAACAAAGAAAAAAATAAGAACAGGCCAAGGATATGTTATAGTTAAATGGAAATATTTTTGTTTATACAAAATACACAAAGACTTCAACTCACCGACGCACACACACACTAATCAAACGTAGACAGACAGATACGCATTATTACATATATTGTACGTGTGTCTGATATGTTGAAAAAGAAAATTTGTTGTTGTTTTTTAGAATTTATTTTTTCATATATCTTTTTTTCGTAACTTATTGCTCGGCATGTGTAAAGGTCTATACTTTATTATGTATGTATGCGTGTGCTTAATCGAAAACGTTTGATAGAAGAACTAAAAAAACAACAACAAAAGTACAGCATTACATCTAACCCCTGGGATTAATTTATTTAAATAAATGCACACAATTTCACAGCGTTAAATGATTTCGTCTTTCTTATTTATTTTGATCTTCTTTTTTATTGGAGGGATGTTTGTCAGCCTTAAAAAGGAATACGCTTAGAAGATTAATGTATCAGGTTGCATGTACATATGTACGTACAACTCCTGTTAGAGGGTATATGTGTATACTGAGTTGTGACCTTAACCTTTAAGGGAATTTTTCCAGGGAATTTTTGAACTAAGGCACTCTAATGTGTTTCATAAGTTCTACCAGGTTTAAAGGAGATGTATACAAGACTGAGGAGTTGGAGTAAATGACAACCAAACGTGGATTTTTTAAAGAATATTACCGCCATACAGGAAATACGATGGATTGGGAAAGGCATCACAACAACACCTAAAGGTGATGCACTGTATTATAGCTGCCATGACGTAATGCATGAGTTTGGTTGCGGATTTGTAGTTAGTCGGAGACTAAAACATCTGCTATCCAGCTTCACCCCAGTGAATGAAAGACTTGCTGCAATTCAAATAAAAGCTAAATTCTTCAACATCAGCTGCATTTGCGCTCATGCTCCCACTGAAGAAAAGGACGAACAGACCAAAGATATATTTTACGAGCGCTTAGAAGAAACATATGACCGTTGCCCTGCCCATGACATTAAAATCATTCTAGGCGATTTTAATGCCAAAATTGGAAAGGAGAATATCTTTGGCCCAACTGTCGGGAAATTCAGTCTCCTCAATGAAACATCTGACAATGGTATGAGGATCATACCATACGCAAGAAAAAGAGAGAAATGGAAAGCAGGAGTGTGAAAAAATCGAGATGTACAGGAGCCAGAATGAAGTCCGAAAATTCTACCAAAGAGTGAAACATCAAACAGGTGGCTTTGGTACAGGCACATCCTCCTGTAGAGACCAGCAAGGTAATCCGGTAACAGATACAGATAGCGTGCTCAGGATATGGAAGGAACATTTTTCCAATCTGCTGGTATCCAATAGTAGCGAAGACGATGATACCACAGATCAGATCCCAGAAGATGGTATAGAATGTATACCACCCGGCCAAGATGAGGTAAAAACATCAATCAACCGGCTGAAGAATAATAAAGCAGCTGGAGCCGATGGCTTACCAGCCGAGCTGTTTAAAACCGGAGGCGACGCGCTGATAAGGTGTATGCATCAGCTATTTAGCACCATCTGGCAGGAAGAACGCGTACCTGACGATTGGAACCTGAGCATCCTGTGTCCCGTCCACAAGAATGGAGATAAGACTGTATGCTCCAACTATAGGGGCATAAGTCTTCTGCCCATTGCCTATAAGATAGTGTCAGGGATATTGTGCGAACGACTAAAGCCAATGGTCAACGAAATAATTGGACCATACCAATGTGGCTTTAGACCTGGCAAGTTCACCATTGACCAGATATTTACCATGCGGCAAATCCTGGAGAAGACCCAAGAGATGCAGATCGACACATATCACCTCTTTGTCAATTATAAAGCAGCATTCGACAGTCGCCTCCGATCAAAGATATTCCTTGCAATGTCTGAATTTGGTATCCCGGCAAAGCTCATCCGGCTTTGTAAGATGACTTTAACTGATACTAGGTCCTCAGTTAAAATTGGAAAGAACCTCTCCGAACAGTTCAGTACCTTTGCGTGTGACCTATTCAGCATTTTGCTAGAAAAGGTAAACCAGATGCAAATATCAAAAGAAATCGCACAATTTATACCAATAGCCACATGTTACTTGCTTATGCTGATGACATAGACATCATGGGACGATCAATAAAGGAAGTAACTGATACATTTAGGAAGGTCGAAGCAGAATCTGCGAAAGTGGGTTTGGCGGTAAACGGCGAAAGGCCAATATGATGCTGTCGACGCGCAAAGCGTCCATAGAGCTCGGAAGTTGGTACCTATAATTTTGAGGTAGTTAAAGACTTCGTCTACCTCGGCACGGCCATAAACACAACAAACAACATCAGTTGTGAAATAAGAAGAAGAATTGTCAAACAAAAATAACACTATACAAAACGCTGATACTACCCGCGCTAATGTATGGCTCCGAAGCATGGGTACTTGCGCAAGCAGATAAGATAAGTGTGTTTGAGAGGAAAATTCGAAATATCTACTTTCCGGTTTGCGTTGACGGTGAATATCGACGTCGTATGAACCACGAGCTATATCAGCTATACAAAGACATGAATATAGTTAAACGTATCGAGATGCAACGATTGCGTTGGCTAGGCCATATCATAAGAATGAGCGATGATGAACCCGCTAAAAAGGCGTATGAATACATGCCACATGGCGATGCACGCAGAATCGGTAGACCTAAGCCTCGATGGAGCATACAAGTGGATGAAGAAATGAAAAGGCGCGGTACTCCAGAAAGCGAAGCGAAAAAGCAGAGAGAATTGAAGATCTTTTTTTAGTTCGCTATATGGAACAAATGTTCTGTAATGGGCCAGGTAAGTAAGTAAGTAAGACCTTTAGACCACAAAACATGGATTTTTTTAGAATATTTTTATTATTCGTAGAAAAATGTTATTAAAAAATCCACAAGTATCTATATATATAAAAATGGTGTAAAAAATGTATAGTAATTCATAAAATGAGAACGGCTAGGCCGATTTCTGTAAAATTTTTTGTCAGTTATTCGTATTTGCGAGGAGAAGGTCTTTACGGAAGAAAATTTTGGAAAATCTCTCTGGAAAAGTCGGAAAATTGGAAAAATCGAAAATTGAGTTTTTGTATGAAATTTTATTCCTTAATAGCGAGACGAAGTTCGCCGGGTCCGCTAGTTTCTCAATAAATATTTGGTAAAAGAAATATTATTTCAAGAAATATAGTTTCACCGAAGTTATTCCTAGGAAATACTAAAAAAAAAATCCATAATTATTTCTCCACAAAAAAAATCAAAATTATTCATTGAGAAAAAAAAATTTGGAAAAAATCCAAATTATTTAAATATGGAAGAAATCCAAAATTATTAGTCGAAAAGTATTTTTTAAAAAAGTTGTTGTTGTTCAAAATATTTTTTAATAAGATCTACGGTTATTTTTATTAAAAATATTTTAAAAAAATCTATGGTTATTTTTATTAACAATAGTTTGTTATGAAAAATATTTTTAAGTATTAAAAATCCACGATTATTTTAAAAAATCCACGATTATTGCTTGAAAATTATTCTTTAAAAAATTCACATTTATTGTTTGGAAAATATTCCTTACAAAATCCACGATTATTGCTTGGAAAATATTCCTTACAAAATCCACGATTATTGCTTGAAAAATATTCTTTAAAAAATTCACATTTATTGTTTGGAAAATATTCCTTACAAAATCCACGATTATTGCTTGGAAAATATTCCTTACAAAATCCACGATTATTGCTTGAAAAATATTCTTTAAAAAATTCACATTTATTGTTTGGAAAATATTCCTTACAAAATCCACGATTATTGCTTGAAAAATATTCTTTAAAAAATCCACGATTATTGCTTGAAAAATATTCTTTAAAAAATCCACGATTATTGCTTGAAAAATATTCTTTAAAAAATCCACGATTATTGCTTAAAAAATATTCTTTAAAAAATCCACGATTATTGCTTAAAAAATATTCTTTAAAAAATCCACGATTATTGCTTGAAAAATATTCTTTAAAAAATCCACGATTATTGCTTGAAAAATATTCTTTAAAAAATCCACGATTATTGCTTGAAAAATATTCTTTAAAAAATCCACGATTATTGCTTAAAAAATATTCTTTAAAAAATCCACGATTATTGCTTAAAAAATATTCTTTAAAAAATCCACGATTATTGCTTGAAAAATATTCTTTAAAAAATCCACGATTATTGCTTGAAAAATATTCTTTAAAAAATCCACGATTATTGCTTGAAAAATATTCTTTAAAAAATCCACGATTATTGCTTGAAAAATATTCTTTAAAAAATCCACGATTATTGCTTGAAAAATATTCTTTAAAAAATCCACGATTATTGCTTGTAAAATATTCTTTAAAAAATCCACGATTATTGCTTGAAAAATATTCTTTAAAAAATCCACGATTATTGCTTGAAAAATATTCTTTAAAAAATCCACGATTATTGCTTGAAAAATATTCTTTAAAAAATCCACGATTATTGCTTGAAAAATATTCTTTAAAAAATCCACGATTATTGCTTGAAAAATATTCTTTAAAAAATCCACGATTATTGCTTGAAAAATATTCTTTAAAAAATCCACGATTATTGCTTGAAAAATATTCTTTAAAAAATCCACGATTATTGCTTGAAAAATATTCTTTAAAAAATCCACGATTATTGCTTGAAAAATATTCTTTAAAAAATCCACGATTATTGCTTCAAAAATATTCTTAAAAAAACACAATTTTGTTATGAAAAATATTTTGTAAACAATTCCTGATATCCCTTTTTGCAACGATTATTACCCAGCTAATATTTTTTCTAATCTGTCCTTCACACAAATTATTTTAAAAACCCGCCCCAATCAACAGTTTAACACTTAACGCCCTTTACGGAAATAAAAAAGAAAACCTTAAGAAAATTAAAACCTTTAATTAAGAAATACCAGTATGTCACACATCAATTAAAATTATTTAGGGTTTCATTAGCCACTCATTAAGTAGTTGTTGTGAGGCCAACCTACAAAAGTAACACCCTCTGATATGAACAAGACACATTTCCATAATAAGCAACAAGGACAACAATCACCCATATAAAATAGTTGAGCGTCATCAACAGGCATATATGATGAAACAGGGAGAAATATATGAGACAAGAACAACAACACCAACCGTAATCAACGACAATATCAAAATAACAGGAAAAAGGCAAATGAGACTTGTTTGCTGTGTTCTTCCATGTTACACACACAAAAACACCACAGCAAAAGGATGGCTTTGTTATTCAATGAGGGTGGGTGGAGTAGGAGATGAACTGGAAAAAGTGTCTACGTTAAGGAATATAACATAGACAAAGGAAACTCATTTAGCATATCATCATTGACATATTAGACATACACACACACCTATTCATGTATGCTCCACATGCATAACACAACTTTCTCTAGGAAGCCCATAGACAAATGCTTCTTTTTATCTTCTTCCTCAATGAAAGCGAACGGAAGAGAGAGGACATTTTATTTTCATTCACAAACAGAAAAAAAGGAAAATTGTTCCACAAACTTTCAAATTAGACAATAATTTAAACGACAAAAGGACGAGAAGGGTCTGAGGCTATGACAGAGAAGAAGAAATGTATCGTTGTAATAATTCTACGTGTCATTTAATATTTGAAATATTTATATGTATAACAACAGCAAATGGAGGTAAGCATATGTAGATGACACACGTGTATGTGTTTATGTCGTCACTTTCTCTCCATCTCTTTGCCACTTGCTTTGTCAATTCATTTAGAAGGGATATATGGATGGGAATGAATTTGTTGGGTAATAGCTATAATATATTGACGTTGCTGTATACCTATGTGGGGGTGTGTGTGAATGGTTTTTTATAAACGAAAATACCACCAACATAATCAAATCCATATATAAGAATCTACCTCCTGCCACTCAGAGCCCAAGATGGAAATATAATTTCACTCATGGTAGAATTGCATCTAAGGTACACAAACATTGACAGATATATCTATAAATAATACTGTGAGAACTAGCAAAATGCCAGAGAGGACAGTGGTATGTATAATCAGCAATTTAATACAAATTTAATATTCTTTTTAAATACCACGATTTTAAAAAAAAAAAAATATTATTTATAAAATCCACGATTTTTGAAAAAAAATTATTTATAAAATCCATGATTTTTGAAAAAATATTATATATAAAATCCACGATTTTTGAAAAATATATTTAATAATCGTGGATTTATTATTTTTGAAGAAAAATCCACGATTTGTTGAAAAAACCACGATTTTTGAAAAATATATTTAATAATCGTGGATTTATTATTTTTGAAGAAAAATCCACGATTTGTTGAAAAAACCTCGATTTTTTGAAAATATTTTTAAGAAATCCACGATTTATTGAAAAATATTTTTAAGAAATCCACGATTATTTTTAAAAAATCCACGATTTATTGAAAAATATTTTTTAAAAAATCCACGATTTATTGAAAAATATTTTTTAAAAAATCCACGATTTATTGAAAAATATTTTTTAAAAAATCCACGATTTATTGAAAAATATTTTTTAAAAAATCCACGATTTATTGAAAAATATTTTTTAAAAAATCCACGATTTATTGAAAAATATTTTTTAAAAAATCCACGATTTATTGAAAAATATTTTAGCTGATATAGCTCGTGGTTCATACGACGTCGATATTCACCGTCAACGCAAATCGGCCCGTAGATCTTTCGAAGAATTTTCCTTTCAAACACACCAACGACTACCTTATCTGCTTGTGCAAGTACCCATGCTTCGGAGCCATACATCAGCACGGGTAGTATCAGCGTTTTGTATAGTGTTATTTTTGTTTGACGAGATGTGGCTTTGTTTTTAAATTGCTTACTTAAACCATAGTAGTATCTGTTGGGCAATACAATTCTTCTTCTTATTTCACAACTGATGTTGTTTGTTGTGTTTATGGCAGTGCCGAGGTAGACGAAGTCTTTAGCTACCTCAAAATAATAGGTACCAACTTCCACTTCCACGTCCGAGCTCTATGGACACTTTGCGCGTCGACACCATCAATTTGGTCTTTTCGCCGTTTATCGCCAGACCCACTTTCGCAGATTCTGCTTCGACCTTCCTAAAGGTATCAGTTACTTCCTTTACTGATAGTCCCACGATGTCTATATCATCAGCATAAGCAAGTAACATGTGGCTATTGGTGTAAATTGTGTCATTTCTTTTGACATTTGCATCTCGTATTACCTTTTTCAGCAAAATGTTGAATAGGTCACACGAAAGGCTGTCTCCTTGTCTGAAACCTCTTTTGGTATTGAACTGTTCGGAGAGGTTCTTTCCAATTTTAAATGAGGACCTAGTATCAGTTGAAGTCATCTTACAAAACCGGATGAGCTTTGCGGGGATTCCAAATTCAGACATTGCATGGAATACCTTTGATCGGAGGGGACTGTCGACTGCTGCTTTATAATCGACAAAAAGGTGATATGTGTCGATCTGCATCTCTTGGGTCTTCTCCAGGATTTGCCGCAGGGTAAATATCTGGTCAATGGTGGACCTGCCAGGTCTAAAGCCACATTGGTATCGTCCAATTATTTCGTTGGCCATTGGCTTTAGTCGTTCCCACAATATCCCTGACACTATCTTATAGGCAATAGGGAGAAGATTTATGCCCCTATAGTTGGAGCATACAGTCTTAACTCCTTTCTTGTGGACGGGACACAGGATGCTCAGGTTCCAATCGCCGGGTACGCGTTCTTCCTGCCAGATGGTGCTAACTAGCTGATGCATACACCTTATCAGCGCGTCGCCTGCGGTTTTAAACAGTTCGGCTGGTAAGCCATTTGCTCCTGCTGCTTTATTATTCTTCAGCTGGATAATTGCTGTTTTTACCTCATCTTGGCCGGGCGGTATACATTCTATACCATCTTCTGGGATTGGATCTGTGGTATCGTCGTCTTCGTTACTATTGGATAGAAGCAGATTGGAGAAATGTTCCTTCCATATCCTGAGCACGCTATCTGTATCTGTTACCAGATTACCTTGCTGGTTTCTACAGGAGGATGTGTCTGTACCATCTGTTTGATGTTTCACTCTTTGGTAGAATTTTCGGACTTCATTCTGGCTCCTGTACATCTCGATTTTTTCACACTCTCTCTCGTGCGCTACGCGTTACTACTGATTGTAAGGTACCTCTATAAGCAATTGGGCTAGTTGAGTGGAATATGCTGTGGCTATCTGTTGTGTTTGCAGCCTATCGATGTCCAACTTCCGCGTTGTGTCTGTTCGTGCTTTATTTGCAACGTTAAGACGGGTACGTATCTTCGCTGCAATAAGGTAGTGGTCCGAATCAATGTTTGCGCCTCAGAACGATCGTACATCCAACACGCTCGATGAATGTCTTCCATCTATCACAACATGATCAATTTGATTACTTGTTCTTTGATCTGGAGACAGCCAGGTGCCCTTATGAATATCGAGATGTATAAATCTGGTACTGCTAACTACCATGTTTTTTGCAGCTGCAAAGTCTATCAGCCTCATACCATTGTCATATGTTTCACTGTGGAGACTGAAATTCTCGACTGTTGGGCCAAAGTGATTCTCCTTTCCAATTTTGGCATTAAAATCGCCTAGAATAATTTTAATGTTATGGGCAGGGCAACGGTCTTATGTTTCTTCTAAGCGCTCGTAAAATATATCTTTGGTATGTTCGTCCTTTGCTTCTGTGGAAGCATGAGCGCAAATAAAGCTGATGTTGAAGAATTTCGCCTTTATTCGAATTGCAGCAAGTCTTTCATTTGCTGGGGTGAAGCTGGATACAAGATGTTTTAGTCTCCGACTAACTACAAATCCGCAACCAAACTCATGCTTTACGTCATGGCAGCTATAATACAGTGCGTCACCTTTAGGAGTTGTTGTGACGCTTTCCTTGTACTTGTACTTTTCAAGTACGTCTGCCAATGTGAAGACTGCACCTTCTCTATAAAGAGTGCGAACATTCCAGGTGCAGATTCGCAGATCATGGTCCTTAAAACGTTTGCGGGGTTCGTCAACTTTAGAGGGGTTCGTCTTTCTGTTCTTTCGTTTTTTTCATAGTAGACCGTGTTTTTCTAACCCGACTCCCAAAATCAAGTTTTTAACGTTCTTATGGGTGAACGCGCGGCACCTGTTAGCTCACTACCTTTAACGGGTGTTAAAGGCAGTTCCCCAGGTGACACCACGGGAAGGTCAGTGTCCACGATTTGTTGAATACCATTTTTTAAAAAATCCAAGATTTGTTGAAAAACATTTTTTAAAAAATCCACGATTTGTTGAAAAACATTTTTTAAAAAATCCACGATTTTCCATGTTAAAACCGGTCAGGACCGTTCCTTGGTATCTTCCATCCCCTATGTTGAAAAACATTTTTTAAAAAATCCACGATTTATTGAAAAATATTTTTTAAAAAATCCACGATTTATTGAAAAATATTTTTTAAAAAATCCACGATTTATTGAAAAATATTTTTTAAAAAATCCACGATTTATTGAAAAATATTTTTTAAAAAATCCACGATTTATTGATTGAAAAACATTTTTTAAAAAATCCACGATTTGTTGAAAAACATTTTTTAAAAAATCCACGATTTGTTGAAAAACATTTTTCAAAAAATCCACGATTTGTTGAAAAACATTTTTCAAAAAATCTACGATTTGTTGAAAAACATTTTTCAAAAAATCTACGATTTGTTGAAAAACATTTTTCAAAAAATCTACGATTTGTTGAAAAACATTTTTCAAAAAATCTACGATTTGTTGAAAAACATTTTTCAAAAAATCTACGATTTGTTGAAAAACATTTTTCAAAAAATCTACGATTTGTTGAAAAACATTTTTTAAAAAATCCACGATTTGTTGAAAAACATTTTTTAAAAAAACCACGATTTGTTGAAAAACATTTTTTAAAAAATCCACGATTTGTTGAAAAACATTTTTTAAAAAATCCACGATTTGTTGAAAAACATTTTTTAAAAAAACCACGATTTGTTGAAAAACATTTTTTAAAAAATCCACGATTTGTTGAAAAACATTTTTTAAAAAATCCACGATTTGTTGAAAAACATATTTTAAAAAAATCCACGATTTGTTGAAAAACATTTTTTAAAAAATCCACGATTTGTTGAAAAACATTTTTTAAAAAATCCACGATTTGTTGAAAAACATTTTTTAAAAAATCCACGATTTGTTGAAAAACATTTTTTAAAAAATCCACGATTTGTTGAAAAACATTTTTTTAAAAATCCACGATTTGTTGAAAAACATTTTTTAAAAAATCCACGATTTGCTGAAAAACATTTTTTTAAAAATCCACGATTTGTTTGTTGAAAAATATTTGTTAAAAAATCCACGATTTGTTGAAAATATTTTTTTAAAAATCCAAAGTTTTTTGAAATTTATTTTTTTAAAAAATCCACAGTTTTTTGAAATTTTTTTTTTTTTAAAATCCACGATTTATTTAAAAATATTTTTTTTTGAAATCCACGATTTGTTGAAAACCACGATTTGAAGAAAACTTAAAAAAATTATGGTTTGTTGAAAAATATATTCTTTTATAACTCTACGATTTGTTAAAAAATGTATTCATTAAAAAATTCACAATTCAAAAATTCACAAAATTCACGATTTTTAAAAATATTCCTTAAAAATTTACCTCATACCACTGTATTTTATATAAAGGTTGACGACAGCAATCAGACTCAGACAAGCCACATAGACAAGGGTCGTGTGCTTTTTGTTTTTGTTATTTTTTTGCAATATTTTTGTTCCCACACATAATAATAACTATGAAAGCATAAGCATATCCTTATCCCTTATACACAGCCTTCACTTTTATTTTATCCTCTCATCATCATCAACGCTGTCACAGCATAAAGAGAAGAGGACAATAACACTGTTCCATATTATAATAGACGTGCAAAAAAACACAGACCCCACCCGTACAAAACTAAAACAGGATAAATGTCGTCTGTGTCTGTATATCTTGTTCATATTTGTTTGTTTGACACTATGTGTCTTTCGCCTTTTACGAATAACAAAACTAAAAATGCTATTTATGTTGGGTGTGAAAATATTCATCTAAATGCAGGACCTAGAAAAAAAGCGACAAAAAACGAAAAGGGGAGGGAAAGCACAAGGAATGTGTAATAAAAATAGTAAACTGAAAAGAAAACAAGTCTGCTTTAGGTTATGTTTTTATACCCTCCACCATAGGATGGGGGTATATTAAGTTTGTCACTACGTTTGTAACTACTCGAAATAATCATTGTAGACCCCACAAAGTATATATATTCCTGATCAGCGTGCAATTCTACATCGATATAGCCATGTCCGTCCGTCTGTGGAAATCACTCTAGCGTCCGAACGGATTGACGTAGGTTGATGGAATTTTGGGAAAATATATTATATTTACGTAGGACTTTTGGTATTGAAAGTGGGCTATGTAGGTCCACGCTTTCGTATAGCCCCCATACAAAATGACGAGTGACGCGTCGTTGTTTTAAGGAATTTTTAAGATATTTGTCCCATTTTACCGCCGAAATGGTTGTAATTTGGTATTTTGTGTCTCCAGAGGCCAAAAAATATTCCTACCAAAGTTGGTTTATATAGGTCCACCTTTTGGTATAGCCCCCATATAATGCCCCATATAAAGTACGCGTCATTTTAATATATTTTGAATGTATTAGACCCATTTGACCACAGAATTGGTTGTAATTTGGTATTTTGTGTCTACAGAGGCCAGAAAACATTCCTACCAAAGTTGGGTTATGTAGGTCCACGTTTTGGTATAGCCCCCACATAAGGCCCCTTATAAAGTACGCGTCATTTTAATATATTTTGATTGTATTAGACCCATTTGACCAAAGAATCGGTTGTAACTTTGTATTTTGTGTTTCCAGAAGCTAAGAAACATTTGTACCATAAAATGTTTATATAGGTCCACGTGTTGATATAGCCCCCATAATACAATATCTCCCGATTTTCGATATTTTGAACGTTTTAGCCTCATTATCACACCGATATGGCTGAAATTTCGTATTTAGTCTTTTTTAGGCGTATAAAACTTTCCCCCTTTCCACGCCATCATATAGCCCCCATAGAACGGTACCTTCCGAATTTCGGTATTTTGAAGGTTGTGGCCACATTAACCTACCGAAATGGCTGACATTTGTGGTGGAGGGTATAAAAAGTTCGGCCCGACCGAACTTAACGCTTTTCTTACTTGTTTTTGTTTGTTTTTAGTTCAGTTGTTTAATAAATTGTTAGTAGACAGTGGGATAAGACTAATAAAATGGAGTTTGCAAATTATTCGATTGTCTTATTCCGCTCAAAGTATTTTATTTTTGCAACTGAAAACTCAAATGGTGAACATAAGAATCGACTAAAAATTTAATGGCGAGAAAAGCGTACACTTTTGAAGAAAGTTATACTCCATTCCATATATAATTTTTCTGACCCACTGTATAATTGTCAGAACCAACAATAGTTTAGACGGCCTTTGATAGTGTTTAACAGGTCAGCATTTTGTGTCAGCATTCCATGTGTGGTTTTTTTTTTGTTATGGTATTAACATTATCAAATCATACGTTTCTGTTTCGGTTGTTGTTGTTACATCCGGTTGGGTGTTAGTCTTCCATTATGATTGTGTAAATTCCATAATATATATGTATATGTGTGTGTGTTTTGAAAGGAAGAAAATTATTTTGTTGGCACAGCATCGTACTTCCGATGATGTCCACAAAAAAACTAATACGCTTCATCTTGGTTCTTGGCCTCTAAATGAACTGTTTTTGTGTACAAGGTATTTTGACTTTATTTGGGCTTTTTGTGTTTGGTTTTTTTGCTTAGCTTTGTATATTTTTCATAGGCTTCTTTCTTTTCTTCAATTTTTTTTGGGGAACAATAATAAGGCCTTACCCTCATCAACATCACTAACATTTATTGTAATTTTTATACTTCAACTTATTCTTTGTTGGGTTTGTTGTTGTGACATTTGTATTTACTTGTATTTGTTGATGTTAACATATTCATAATTTTGGCTTTTAGTTCTTGTTTTTTTTTTTGGGGCTGCGTTGCTGTGTTTCTACCCTTGGTTGTAATTGTAGCATTCGTTTGAATAGATGAACCAAACAAAAGGTCAAATTTGTGTAAATCCTCATTAATGTTATCAGCATTATTAAGCGGCAGATAACAACACTATGGCTCCAATATATATTATAACTAGAACAACAACAAAAACAATGAGCTAGAAAAAACAAATACCAGACACCCACAACAATTTTCTTAACCTTTTTAACCGAAGGGTTGTTACTTTCTATCCTCCTCCCCTCATATCATGCTTTAAATGAAGCTTTAACATAAATTTAAACGAAAACAGGAATGTCGGACATTGTGGATCTCTTTTAAAAATAGATTTTATTGAACAATAATCTACCAGATTTTATTACTTTTTTTAGAATTGCCAAAGTACATTCCATCGTGCAGCATAGCATCAGAACTTAAATGGAAATGTATCGCTAAGACCTTTGGTAAAGTTAACTTGAATTGTGTGTATGTATGCGGTGGTTAAATAGGGTAAAGTGAAGACCATGCTCATGTTAAGGTTAATGGAAAAAAATAGCAACAGCAACAGCCAACGTCAATTAATAGAACATTGGTTTGTGACGTAAATGAATGGATGTTTCTAAATTCTGCGAAATTGGTGAACAGAGAAGTTGTTCTCTTTGTGTGTGAGAGAGAGATGGATTTTGTAAAAAAGAAAAATGTTGTAGAAGTGAATATTTTGGATTAAAAAACCTTTCTCAACAAATCGTGGATTTTTTAAAAAAATATTTTTCTACAAATCGTTGCTTTTTTTAATTATTTTTCAACAAACCCTGGATTTAAAAAAAAAAAAAATTTCAACAAAACGTGGATTTTTAAAAAATATTTTTTACAAATAGTAAATTTTTTAAAAAATATTTTCAACAAATCGTGGATTTTTTAAAATATATTTCTCAACAAATCGTCGATTTTTTAAAAAAATGTGTTTCAAAAAATCGTTGATTTTTTAAAAAATATTTTTCAACAAATCGTGGATTTTTGAAAAATATTTTTCAACAAATCGTTAAATTTTTTAAAAAATATTTCTCAACAAATCGTGGATTTTAAAAAAATATTTTTTAACGAATCGTGGATTTTTAAAAAAAAATATTTTTCAACAAACAGTGGATTTTTAAAAAAAATATACAAATAGTGGATTTTTTAAAAATATTTTTCAACACATCGTGGATTTTTTACAAAATATTTTTCAACAAATCGGAGATTTTTTACAAAATATTTTCCAATAAATCGTGAATTTTTTAAAAAATATTTTTCAACATATCGCGGATTTTTTAAAAAATGTTTTTCAACCAAACGTGGATTTTTAAAACAATATTTTCCAAAAAATCGTGGATTTTTAAAACAATATTTTTCAACCAAACGTGGATTTTTAAAACAATATTTTTCAACAAATCGTGGATTTTTTAAAACAATATTTTTCAACAAATCGTGGATTTTTTAAAAAATAATTTTCAACAAATCGTGGATTTTTAAATATTAGTTTTCAACAAATCGTGGATTTATTTAATAATAGTTTTCAACAAATCGTGGATTTATTTAATAATAGTTTTCAACAAGTCGTGGATTTTTAAATATTAGTTTTCAACAAATCGTGGATTTATTAAATAATAGTTTTCAACAAATCGTGGATTTTTAACTATTAGTTTTCAACAAATCGTAGATTTTTTTAAAAATATTTTTCAACAAATCGTGGATTTTTTAAAAAATATTTTTCAACAAATCGTGGATTTTTTAAAAAATATTTTTCAACAAATCGTGGATTTTTTAAAAAATATTTTTCAACAAATCGTGGATTTTTTAAAAAATATTTTTCAACAAATCGTGGATTTTTTAAAAATTTTTTTTCAACAAATCGTGGATTTTTAAATAATATTTTCAACAAGTCGTGGATTTTTAAATATTAGTTTTCAACAAATCGTGGATTTATTAAATAATAGTTTTCAACAACTCGTGGATTTATTTAATAATAGTTTTCAACAAGTCGTGGATTTTTAAATAATATTTTCAACAAGTCGTGGATTTTTAAATATTAGTTTTCAACAAATCGTGGATTTATTAAATAATAGTTTTCAACAACTCGTGGATTTATTTAATAATAGTTTTCAACAAGTCGTGGATTTTTAAATATTAGTTTTCAACAAATCGTGGATTTATTAAATAATAGTTTTCAACAAATCGTGGATTTTTTAAAGATTATTTTTCAACAAATCGTGGATTTTTTAAAAAATATTTTTCAACAAATCGTGGATTTTTTAAAAAATATTTTTCAACAAATCGTGGATTTTTTAAAAAATATTTTTCAACAAATCGTGGATTTTTTAAAAAATATTTTTCAACAAATCGTGGATTTTTTAAAAAATATTTTTCAACAAATCGTGGATTTTTTAAAAAATATTTTTCAACAAATCGTGGATTTTTTAAAAAATATTTTTCAACAAATCGTGGATTTTTTAAAAAATATTTTTAAACAAATCGTGCATTTTTTAAAAAATATTTTTAAACAAATCGTGCATTTTTTAAAAAATATTTTTCAACAAATCGTGGATTTTTTAAAAAATATTTTTTAACAAATCGTGGATTTTTTAAAAAATATTTTTCAACAAATCGTGGATTTTTTAAAAAATATTTTTCAACAAATCGTGAATTTTTTAAAAAATATTTTTCAACAAATCGTGAATTTTTTAAAAAATATTTTTCAACAAATCGTGAACTTTTTAAAAAATACTTTTCAACAAATCGTGGATTTTTTAAAAATCAACAAATCGTGGATTTTTTAAAAAATATTTTTCAACAAATCGCGGATTTTTTAAAACATATTTTTCAACAAATCGAGGATTTTTTAAAAAATATTTTTAAACAAATCGTGCATTTTTTAAAAAATATTTTTAAACAAATCGTGCATTTTTTAAAAAATATTTTTCAACAAATCGTGGATTTTTTAAAAAATATTTTTCAACAAATCGTGGATTTTTTAAAAAATATTTTTCAACAAATCGTGAATTTTTTAAAAAATATTTTTCCACAAATCGTGGATTTTTTAAAAATCAACAAATCGTGGATTTTTTAAAAAATATTTTTCAACAAATCGTGGATTTTTTAAAAAATATTTTTCAACAAATCGTGGATTTTTTAAAAAATATTTTTCAACAAATCGTGGATTTTTTAAAAAATATTTTTAAACAAATCGTGGATTTTTTAAAAATCAACAAATCGTGGATTTTTTAAAAATCAACAAATCATGGATTTTTTAAAAAATATTTTTCAACAAATCGCGGATTTTTTAAAACATATTTTTCAACAAATCGAGGATTTTTTAAAAAATATTTTTCAACAAATCGTGGATTTTTTAAAAAATATTTTTCAACAAATCGTGGATTTTTTAAAAAATATTTTTCAACAAATCGTGAATTTTTTAAAAAATATTTTTCAACAAATCGTGGATTTTTTAAAAAATATTTTCCAACAAATCGTGGATTTTTTAAAAAATATTTTTCAACAAATCGTGGATTTTTTAAAAAATATTTTTCAACAAATCGTGGATTTTTTAAAAAATATTTTTCAACAAATCGTGGATTTCTTAAAAAATATTTTTCAACAAATCGTGGATTTCTTAAAAAATATTTTTCTACAAGTCGTGGATTTTTAAAAAAATATTTTTCAACAAATCGTTGATTTTTTAAAAAATATTTTTCAACAAATCGTGGATTTTTTAAAAAATATTTTTCGACAAATCGCGAATTTTTTAAAAAATATTTTTCAACAAATCGTGGATTTTTTAAAAAATATTTTTCAAGAAATCGTGATTTTCTTAAAAAATATTTTTCAACAAATCGTGCATTTTTTAAAAAATATTTTTCAACAAATCGTGAATTTTTTAAAAAATATTTTTCAACAAATCGTGGATTTTTTAAAAAATATTTTCGAACAAATCGTGAATTTTTAAAAAATATTTTTCAGCAAATCATAGATTTTTAAAAAAATATTTTCCAACAATTCGTCGTTGTTAAAAAAAATATTTCACAACAAATCGTGGATTTTTAAAAAAATATTTTTCAACAAATCGTGGATTTAAAAAAATATTTTCCAACAAATCGTCGATTTAAAAAAAAAAAATATTTTTCAACAACGCGTGGATTTTTTACAAAAATCGTGTATTTTTTAAAAAAATATTTTTCAACAGATCGTGGATTTTTAAAAAAATATTTTTCAACAAATCGTGGATTTTTAAAAAAATATTTTTCAACAAATTGTGGATTTTGTAAACAAATATTTTTACAAAATCGTGGATTTTGTAAACAAATATTTCTACAAAATCGTGGATTTAAAATAACATATATTTTTCTAAAAACTAGCGGATTTAAAAAATATTTTCAAAAATTGTGGAATTAAAATAATATAATTATTTTGTTCAAAAAAATAGGGGGTTTAAAAAATGTTTTAAATGAATTTAAAATAATATAATTATTTTGTTCAAAAAATAGGGGGTTTAAAAAATGTTTTCAATGAATTTAAAATAACATATTTTTTTATTTCTTGGATATAAGAACGAAGATATTTTTAACTCGTGGATTAAAAAATATATTTTCGTTTTTTTCTTTCTGGGTGCATTTTATATCTTCTCTACAACTATATATTTTAATTCGTATTGATTCCATTAACTATGTTCGTTTATTACTCAACATGAAAAACAAATCTTAAAATTTATGTAAATTTTTAACATCAATTCTAGGCAAACTACGTATGTTAACATTTGAACAGGTAACCGAAATGTAAACATTTGTGGTTATGCCCGGTAGAACAACCACATTTTCCACTGCAATGAACTGGTTTCATTTAATCATAATCATCAACTACATCACCAATGCCACCAGCATTGCCATCACCAGCTTCATCATCATTCTCTGCATAATCCCCTCATGCAGCTATGATGAGGTTTTGCCAGCAGCAACAAAAGCAACTACTTCATTATTATCGAGGTTTCGCCCTCATCATTTTGATGCTAACATGATCAGAGTCATTATAATCAACTTGTTTTCATTGCTCGATGCCTTTCGTCAATGTTAATATTTTCCAGGCCGTCAGTTAGTCAGCCATCCATTGAATTTATGCATTTTAACTAACCATGTCATGTACCTACTATTGGTAGCAGGAGTAGCAAGCAGCAGCATCAGATGCCATAGTGTATATACATCAGGTAAACCAAATTGCATATGATGGAAACTTGGCGACTAGCAGTAGTCGTGTGTAGATACATATACATATGTATGTATGTATGTATACCAACGCCCGCATTTGCAGCTGCTGCCAAAATTGCTTTTGTTAGATTAGAGGTTTGTTTAGCTAGGATAGATGAAGAACAACAGCCAGCGAGAATGATGATATTTAAAGCCAAGACCCCCATTACAAGATGAGCTATCAAAATCATTAACATTGGCCCCTCGCTCCTCTTTCTCCAAAAATTATCTGGAACAGTTGTAAATGCATTATGTCTGGTTTTTAGCTAGTCTAGCTTTATAGCCCAGTTATAGTTATAACGTCTGATGCTGATGATGATGAGGACGTCGCTGTTGGTTCCTTTGATGTCAGCCATATTTTTTGCACACTTCATTTGGCTTTAACAGCTCTTAGTCGCGGTAGTGTAATTTTTTAACACACTACTAGTGTTGGTTGCTTGTAACTCACACAAAAAGCATGAAACACACTACTTAGTAGTGGTAACACAGAATATGGTTTAAGTTGAGGTCTTATCTGTATTAGTTGTTTAATACCTTTGCATTAGTTTTTAAACCACTACAAGGTTAGCTATTGGAGAAAATGGTGTATAAATAAGTTAAGGTTTTTATTTTCAACACACTATAAGGTGTGTCATTTTCCATTGACACACACACGCATACTTTCCTAAAGTTGGTATGTTTAGCAGGATGTTGTAATTTATCTTACTTGTGTGTTCTAGAGGTAGTTTGTTCAAGCTAACCCTGACCTTAACAAAATTTTGTTCCATAGTTTTGTGAGTTAATAACGGAATAAGGAGGGCAATATGCTTACTAGCTCAAATATATTTTAATTAGAGGTTTTGGTAGGCTGACGTAAGGAAAGATTGTCAAGTTTGTGGTTGCTCTCAAAATGTCAAAGTGCCGAAATAATATCGCCCCTTCTTCCAACCCATGTGAACACTGAAGCTGGACCAGAGTTTAACTGTAACAAAACCAGCCAAAAAGACACAACGTCTTCTTGACTCGACTTTGCGTCAACTGTTAAAAAATGATTTTTATAAAAATACTGGATTTTAGAAAAATTTTGTTTATAGAATTAGTGAATTTTTAAAGAAAATATTTATAGATTCATGGATTTTTTAAATCATATTTTTAATACAAATTGTGGATTTTTAAAAATATTTTTATACAAATCGCGATTTTTTTAGAGAATGTTTTTTACAAATATTCTGGATTTTTTACAAAATATTTTTTATAAAAATCTAAAAAATATTTTTCGTATAAAAATGGTATTTTTTAAAAATCGAGGATTTTTTACAAAATATTTTTTAAAAATCGTGGATTTTTTATAAAATATTTTTTTAAGAATTGTGGATTTTTTACAAAATATTTTTTTAAAAATTGTGGATTTTTTACAAAATATTTTTTTTTTAAATCGTGGATTTTTTACATAATATTTTTTTAAAAATCGTGGATTTTTTACAAAATATTTTTTAAAAATCGTGGATTTTTTACAAAATATTTTTTTAAAAAAATCATGAATTTTGTAAAGAATCTTTTTTTTAAAAAAATAGTGGGTTTTTTAAAGAATATTTTTAAAAAAATCTTGGATTTATTAAAGAGTATTTTTAAACAAATCTTGGATTTATTAAAGAGTATTTTTATAAAAATCCTGGATTTTTTACAAAAATTGTTTTTTTTTTAAATCGTTGAGCTTTTAAAGAATAATTTTAATAAAATTTTTGGATTTTTTAACAAACCGAGGATTCTTAATATAATATATTAAAAAAAAGTCACGCATTTTTAAATTGCGGATTTTTTATAAAAATCGGGGATTTTTAAAGAATATTTTTTTTTTATAAAAATTGTGTTTTTTTAAAGAATATTTTTTACAAAAGTCGTGGATTTTTAAAGAATATTTTTTATGCAAATCGTGGATTTTTTAAAGAATATTTTTTACAAAAGTCGTGTATTTTTAAAGAATATTTTTTTATGCAAATCGTGGATTTTTTTAAAGAATATTCTTATAGGAAATTGTTGATTTTTAAGGATTATTATTTATAACAAATTGTGGGTTTTTTAGAATATTTATGTAAAAAAATCGAACATTTTTACATTATTTTTTAAAGAATATTTTTCATAAGAAATTTTTAATTTTTTAAGGATCATTATTTATAACAAATTGTGGATTTTTAAAAATATTTTAGTAAAAATCGATCATTTTTACATTATTTTTTAAAGCATATTTTTCTATATATTCATTTCTAAGGAATATTATTTATAACAAATTGTGTGTTTTAAGAATATTTTAGTAAAAATCGATCATTTTTACATTATTGTTCAAACAATATTTTTTATTAATTTTGATTTTTTAAGGAATATTATTTATGGATTTTTTTTACAAAATATTTTTTTTATAAAAATCGTTGAGCTTTTAAAGAATAAATTTTATAAATTTATAAATTTCGTGGATTTTTTAAATACTGTTTTTCAACAAACCGAGCATTCTTAATAGAACATTTTCTAAAAAATGGCTGATTTTTAAAGAATATTTTTTATAAATAGCGGATATTTAAGGAATACTTCTTAAAAAAATTGTGGATTCTTAAAGAATACTTTTTAAAAAAATTGCGGATTTTAAAGAATACTTTTTATAAAAATTGCGGATTTTTAAAGAATATTTTGTATACAAATCGCCGATTTTTTAACGAATTTTTTTATAAAAATAGTGGATTTTTTTAAAGAATATTTTTTTTTAAAGTCGTGGATTTATTAAAGAATATTTTTTTAAAAGTCGTGGATTTATTAAAGAATGTTTGTTTAAAAGTCGTGGATTTATTAAAGAATATTTTTTTAAAAGTCGTGGATTTATTAAAGAATATTTTTTTAAAAGTCGTGGATTTATTAAAGAATATTTTTTTAAAAGTCGTGGATTTATTAAAGAATATTTTTTTAAAAGTCGTGGATTTATTAAAGAATATTTTTTTAAAAGTCGTGGATTTATTAAAGAATATTTTTTTAAAAGTCGTGGATTTATTAAAGAATATTTTTTTAAAAGTCGTAGATTTATTAAAGAATATTTTTTTAAAAGTCGTGGATTTATTAAAGAATATTTTTTTAAAAGTCGTGGATTTATTAAAGAATATTTTTTTAAAAGTCGTGGATTTATTAAAGAATATTTTTTTAAAAGTCGTGGATTTATTAAAGAATGTTTTTTTAAAAGTCGTGGATTTATTAAAGAATATTTTTTTAAAAGTCGTGGATTTATTAAAGAATATTTTTTTAAAAGTCGTGGATTTATTAAAGAATATTTTTTTAAAAGTCGTGGATTTATTAAAGAATATTTTTTTAAAAGTCGTGGATTTATTAAAGAATATTTTTTTAAAAGTCGTGGATTTATTAAAGAATATTTTTTTAAAAGTCGTGGATTTATTAAAGAATATTTTTTTAAAAGTCGTGGATTTATTAAAGAATATTTTTTATAAAAATCGAGGATTTTTTAAATAATATTTTTTACACAAATTGTGGATTTTTTTAAAGAATATTTTTTTAAAAGTCGTAGATTTATTAAAGAATATTTTTTATAAAAATAGCGGATTTTTTTAAGACTCGGGGTACCTCCCACACAAAATTTTGGATAAGTTCATTTTAAGAACTGCTCTGAAATCACTTTTATTTTTGATGAAGCAACTTTCATTCGCTGCCTCAATTACGACGGTAAAAGTTTTTTCAGGGGCAAGTCCATACTTCTTGAGAAAACAGTCCGAACGGTGTAAAAACCCTCTATGGCACCACCTAGTGGCTGGAGAACACGACAACTCTCGAACCAAATACTGAGTTGATATCATATTTTTCGTAGGCAAGTACATGCTTCTTGATATAATGGTCCAAAACCTGTGAATTATATGGTGACCGACTGAAACGACAGGTGGTCGCGATATCTTTCGAGGGGAATGACACCCAAAATAAGATCCACTTTCAAAATGGAATATGTCGGTCCATTCCTTTCGATACCTTCCCCGCAAAACTTTTTGAGATTCTATCCAAATCCATATTTTTGTCCATCCATCCATCCATCCATCCATTTTTTTGTTGATTTTTAAAGAATATTATTTATAACAAGAATATATTAGTATAAAACGATAATTTTTCCATTTTTTTTTTGTTTTTTTTTTTTTTTGGTAGAATATTTTTTATATGAAATTGTTGACTTTTTAAGCATTTTTATATATATAAAATTGTTGTTTTTTACAATATTTTATTTTTACATTATTTTATTTATTTTTTTTAAATTTCGGATTATTGAGGAATATTTTTCGAATCAAAATATTTTTTTCTTCAAAATCATTTTTAAGAATTTTTTTTTTTCAGAAATTATGGTATTTTTTTAATTGTGAATTTAAAAAAAAACAAGTATTTTGAATGAAATCGATTATTCTTGGTATAAAAAAATATATTTTGAAAACATAGATTTTTTTGAAAAAATTTTTAAAAATCGCAAATTGTTATAAAAATCCTTAGTTTTTTTAAGTTTAGTTAAAAATTTGTGGATTAAAAAATATTCTTTAAAAAAGTGATGGAGTTAAAAAAAATATAGTTAAAAGTGAAGCTTTTAATCGTAATTTTTTTCAAATAAGTAGTTATTTTAAGAATATATTTCAAAATTTGTGGATTTTCTTTTCCGCAGCAAACCAAAATATTTTGTTAAAAATCATTTTTTAAACTTTTTTAATTGAAATTTTAAAAACACAATGTGGATTTTGTATAATATTTTCCAAAAAGACGACTCATACACGAGTTAAATAGTTTTTCTTTCGTTTTCATTTTCGTTCGACATAGTGAGACAGGCTGATAATCCCCTTTCCACATTGTGGTGTAGGGTATAAAAAGTAAATAATAGCAAATTAAATTTAAATCGTAATTTTGAAATTTCAAAAAATTTAATTTTGTTTTAACCAAAAAAAGCTAGAATATTTTTAAAATTATTTTTCAAAAACCTTTGTATTTTTTCAAAACTCGCGAATTTTTTATGGCAGATTTTTTAAAGAATATTTTCTTAAATCCCAAAATTTTTACGAATACTTTTTAAATCGCTGATTTTTAAGGTTTTTTTTTAACCGCAGATTATGGTACCTATTTCTCGAAAATATAGGATTTTTTAATTTCTTAAAAAAAAGGATTTGTTTACTCTTTTTATTTTAAATCATGGATTTTTTATGTGTATTTCCATGGATTTTTTTTAATTTTTGTACATTATTTTGCTTTAATCCCATAGCCAAATCCAAAAGTACTTTCCACCCGAAATAATTTTCCACCAAAAACTGTACAAAAACATTTATTAAAAAAACTACATTTTAAAGTGAAACAACCAAGGCATAAAAACCTTAAAACAAAATAAAAAAACTACAACAACTACTACAAAAAATCCATCAACGAAAATAACAACAAGGAAAATTTTAAGTTTTTTTTACGAGGCCCATTTTGTTATTTTGTGTGCCAGTGGCATATTTTTGTTTGCAACATCAGTAAGCGAAAGTGGAACGTACACACCAGGCCATTGGGGACCATCATCTAAGTATGTCAGAGGTATTGTAAAATATGAAAATAACGAAATGAGAACACACATCTGTTGCCTGATGTAAAAATTATGAAACGATATGAATTCGACGTTCGTTCGACATTCACATTCAGCTAAACAAAAAAGCATACAAACGCACATTATTGCTGGAGAGAATGTGTCGTGAAGTACTGTGTGTGTGCTGTTGTTGTTTGTATGCAGCATAAATGTAATCATATTTGTAACATATTTCGAGGACAAATGCGCACTTGAATAATTTTTTTCGTGATATTGTTGATATTGATTTAAGCGGTTGGTACGAAAGGAAACACAAATTCAAAATTTGTTAAATATTTTTCATAAGGTTTGAAAATAACCGTGAGACAATATCATATTTTTTGAGCATTTTAATAATTATTATTTATATAACCGGTGTCCTTTCCTTCTAACCGACAATGAGGTGTAAGTCCTGTATTATAGATCTAAAATGGACACTCTTCGATATACCAGAAAGACACTTCAAGAATTCTATATTCCGATAACTGTGGTACTTATTGCACCCTCTCCATGGTAGACGTCCTTCAAGAGCTTCACTGAATACATGGTCCATCAAATTGAAGATATAGATTGAAGATCAGATCTTAAAAAGCCTTCTATGCACCCTAATAAATCATCCAACATTTTGTTTTTTTTTTTCATTTCGAAACTCATGCGATTTTCCACTACTGTTGATATTTCAAGAATTCACAAAGCGACAGTATTTTGTTAGAATCTCATGCACACACACTCGTTTCGAATATAAAAATGTTGTTGGTTTTGTTGTTGCTGCAGAAGTACGGCACGATATTATTATTATTTTTTGTCTGTATTCTCTTGAGTGTATATTGCTTAACTTTAGACAATATAAAAAAATATTTGCAAACGGTGTTTGCATATGTGAATGTTTACAACATACATATTTATATGCTTGCTGTTTATATTGTTTTGGGATATAGAAATGTTCAGTCGCTCTGTTTTTTTTCACGTACCATGCTATACCGTCTAAAAGTCAACACGGTACGATTATATGGCGTAAACAAAAAATTTTAAGTCACCGTTCTGTTTGGATTTTTTTATTTTATTTGCGCTCAGGAACCTTGTTGGTTCAATATTTTATTTTGTACACTCAGTTGTTTAAATTGTTGGAGTTACAACGTGAGAAAATTTCTTAAAACGATGGGAGACTGAAATTATTGCCTTAAAAAGATCAAAAGAATTTTTTGATTTTTAAATTTAATTTTTTCAGTGAGCTAAAGCCACACTTAAACGAAAATCGGTTTGTGCGGAAACAGCAGCTATTTGAAAACCCTATGGGTATCTTATCTTCGACTATGTTTGGTAAATCCTAATTGTATCTGACCTTTAAATATGTTTGGTAAATACTGGAGGATCAAAAACAGCTTCTGCCATTGTAAAATTTTTTGTGTAGAGGATCAAAAAATCGCCTCTGCTCAGATATTTCATTTGCTTACTCGATTTTTAATTAAAAGTGTTCTTTTACAACTACCATCCAAAAGCAACCAAAAATGAAAATACAAAACGCTACCAAAACTAAACAATGATATAGCCCAACACAGTTTCCCCACACACACAAAATAAATATGTAAATATTTTAACTAAATAATATTTGCTTTAAAATACACAGATTGTGGAATTGTTATATTGCAGTTAAAATGCAACAAAAATAACATTCGCACATGTGGTTGATTCTAGGAACGAAAAAAGTTAATAAAAATTGTAATATTGTCGATCCATAGCCCAGATGAGAAAAGGGAAGTATTTATACCTTAAGTTAATAAGAAAAATAAACCACCAAATGTTGGCGTCCCCCTAATATGTACCGGGGATCTTCGACCTCGCAATGCAGTTCGCATATTGTTGTTGAAAATACAAAGCAAAACAAGTTAGTCAGGGCCTAAAACATCTCGTCCATTCTTTAACATTGGTCTTATCTGCGTCCATGTCCTTATTGCAGATAAGGGCGAGCAAACCAAATTGGAAATTTGATCCAACAGCCAGTAAATTCAGCCTCAATACTGAAATATTAGATATCGAAGGAATCTGATTGACTTCGTAGAGGCATATAACATGATAGTTAATAGCACAAGCCATGGGCATTTTAACCTACACAAGGCAACATGGCAGTCACCTAATCATAAAACATTTAACCAAATTCTATACTATGGTGTGTTCATATCGACTGAACGTAAATTGGACACTAGAAAGATGTAGTCACTGCAGATAGCGGCAGCATATTCCATACCACTTCCTCGTCCCGAAAACATAACAGCACAATAACAAGGTATTGCAGACTCCATGCATACAGAAGCAAAACCACAAATTTAAAACCCGTAGTGTGACACGGATAATTCTTCAATGCGGGGTGATATATCCCGAACTGTTTAACTTTTACCTTTCTGAAATTACACACCCTCCAGACGGTACGATGTACGATTTTGGCGTCGCGTACAAAAGTATGAATAGGATTAAAGCTCAAAAATTTGCGTGGATATCGATAGATAGGACTTTTTATCACACTAGCCACTAGGCCACTAGGAAAACCTTCGGTAAAATGTCCAAAGGATCCTTGAACCACACAAAAATATTGGATTAGGGCCCAAATTTGAACATAAACTACGTTTCGACATTATTTAGAGATCCAAAGTTTGGACCAAATCGGTTGCTACGTCTATGAGAAATCGCGCGTACCATTTTAGCGAATATTTTCGAACTTTTGTGGGGGAAGTACCGAAAGGAAGAAATGTATATCCAAAGTGTGAACGAACGCAGTATTCGGTTCGAGCTTTCCAGCCACTACATATGGTGCCATAGGAGCTTTTTGCAACTTTCGTGCTGTTTTATCAAGAAGTGTGGACTTGCTTCTGAAAAAACTTTTACTGCCGTAATTGAGGCAGCGAACGCAAATTGCTTCAACAAAAATCAAAATGATTCGGCAGCAGGTCTTGAAGTGAATTCATCAAAAATTTTGTGTGGGAAGTACCCGAAGGAGTGGACAAATATAGTCTATATTTGAACCTGATCTATATCTGCTAGATATATTAGGTCGTGTAAAGTAATGGACCAAATCGGTCACTCCCATCAAGAGTTATCGTGCGCACATATTTTCCGAACATTTTTGAACTTTTGTGTCAAGGAGTGGACCGATATAGCTTATCTTCGAACTTAAACTAAGTTTGCACAAACTATTACGAAGACCACATTTTGGACCAAATAGGCAGATCTGTTCGAGAGTTATCTTGCTCTCCAACCACTACACACGGTGTCATAGGAGTTTTTTGTAACTTTCAGGCTATTTCTTCAGTAAGTATGGACTTGCCCCTGATGAAACTTATACCGTCGTATGAGGGGCGGTGAGTACATGTTACTACAACAAAAATCAAAGCGATTCGAGAGCAGGTCCTAAACTGAACTTTTCCAAAATTTTGTGTACCTGAAGGAGTGGACCAATTGAGTCCATAATGATCCCTCATCTAAGTCTGGTAGAAATTTCACGATGTGCGAAGTATGGACCAAATCGGTTACTTCCTTCAAGAGTTATCGTGCGCACAAATTTTCCGAACATTTCCGAACTTTTGTGGGGGAGATACCGGAAGGAGTGGACCGATATAACCCATCTTCGAACTTAAACTAAGTTTGGACAAAATATTACGAAAGCCAAACTTTGGACCAAATCGGTTGATCCGTTCGAGAGTTATCGTGCGCTCCAGCCAGACAGGCAGACGGACGGACGGACATTGCTAAATCAACTCCAAATTTTCTGAAACACATTTCGTCCAAACATGCTTGTGGTCTAAAACCATTATTTCGATGAGGCACATTTTGCCCGTATAGCATAAATGCTGAGGGTATAAATATGAAGTGCGTTGAAATCGAAAACAACATCCACCTCAATTGTTCTAAAAATAGAACATATGTTGTTAGCCTATTTTTCAACTTCTAGTGGCCATAAAATAAATAGTTGGAAAATTAGTTGTAGAATAATTAAAATTCAGTGCGACATACGCTTGTTCACATAATGGGTTAGTAGGGAGTTTTATAATTAGTTACGACTATCAAAAATTGCTAAAAAGCCATTATATGATTATAATTTTTTTTTTTTGCTGGTTGCAAGCCACAGCTATTTGCGATAAGATCAGAAGTCCTAAAGTCGCTGGTCGGCAGCACTTGGGTGCTGACAAAGAAACCTTGTTGATCTCTTACAAAGCAATAGGCGGGTTTTGGGTAGCTATGCGTCGCCAGGGTGGTATGCAAATGTTAGCGCTACACTGTGGAAGACTATTCCCACCTGCAAGAGGACTGCAACATGGTGCCAGCCATCCAAGTGAAATAGGACAATGGAAGCGACTGGGTACACGATTACCATTGAAATTCCAAATCAGGTCAGTCAGAAATCCACAAGGCTATGTAGAAGCAAGCTGTTTGGGTGGAGGAGAACTTGGTAACCACGGTTTATCTGGGGAAGCTGAGCATGTACTGTAACGGCAAACACATTGATAGCTTTGCATATCATGCAGTGGTCTCATGAAAAAGTCTAAAAAAACTAATTGACTGCGCTCAACTTGAAAGTTGGAAATACTAAAACGATATATATCGCGCCCACTATTCATTTCAGTGGGTCATCGTATAACTTATCGACCAGTATGCCAGGATGCATGGAATTGTCCACGGAAAATATAATATCGTTGTGAGCAGGACAAAAAGGAACAGCATCGGCATACATTTCCAAAGGATCTTCGAACAGACCTTAAACTGCACTAAGACATTTTAGAAGTTAAAATAAATTTGGACAAAATATTAGGAGATCGAAAGTTTGGACCAAATTTGTTCAAGAGATATCGTGCATACCATTTAAGTGACATTTTTTAAATATTCGGGGGAACTACCGGAAGTTGTGCATAGTTGTTGCCTAGCTTCGGACTGAAAATATGAAAAAATAACAGGAAGGCCAAATTTTGGACCAAATCGGTTAGTTCGCGAGTTATCGTGCTCTCCAGCCACTACATATGGTTTTTTTACACCGTTCAGTCTGTTTTCTAAAGAAGTATGGACTTGCCCCTGAAAAAACTTTTACCGTCGTAATTGAGGCAGAGAATGCCAGTTGCTTCAAAAAAATCAAAGTGATTCGAGATCACGTCTTAAAGTGAACTTATCCGTAACTTTGTGTGAGAGGTACCCGAAGAAGTGGACAAACATAGTCCATATTCAAACCTGATCTATATCTGGTAGATATATTAGGATGTGTAAAGTATGGACCAAAGCGCTCACGCCCGAACAATTTTTCCGAACATGTTTGAACTTTTGTGGGGAGGTACCTGAAGGAATGGACCGATATGGCTTATCTTCGGACTTAAAATATGTTTGGACAAAATATTAAGAAGGCCAAACTTTGGACCGAATCGGTGGATCCGTTCGAGAGTTGTCTTGCGCTCCAACCACTACACACGGTGTCATAGGGGTTTGTTTGCATCTTTCAGGCTATTTTCTCAGGAAGTATGGACTTGTCCCAAATGAGACATGTACCGTCGTAAGAGGGACAGTGAATACAAGTTGCTACAAGAAAAATCAAAAAAATTCGCGAACAAAATGAACTTTCCCGAAATTTTGTGTGGGAGGTACCCGAAGGAGTGGACCGATTGAGTCCATATTGAAACCTCACCTAAGTCTGGTAGAAAATTTCACGATGGGCAAAGTATGGACCAAATCGGTTACTCCCTTCAAGAGTTATCGTGCGCACAAATTTTCCGGGGGAGGTACCGGAAGGTGTGGACCGATATAACCCATGTTCGACTTAAACTAAGTTTGGACAAATATTACGAAAGCCAAATTTTGGACCAAATCGGTTCATCCGTTCTAGAGTTATCGTGCGCATCAACCAGACAGACAGACGGACGCACATTGCTAAATCGACTCCAAATTATCTGAAACACATTTCGTCCAAACATACTTGGGGTCTAAAACCAATATTTCGATGAGGCACATTTTTCCCGTATGAAAGTGTATATACCGTCGTTAGCGTAAATACTGAGGGTATAATTATAAAAAATTCACAGTGGGCTGGAATGCAATTTTCGCGATTTAATATTTAAAATCAATTTTTATCAAAGATTGCGCTCTTCGATTTCCCTTGAATTTTATTTATAAAAGCTTCAAGTCCTATTTGGTAGTGGATTCGAATAATTGCTTCTTTTTCTAAAACTTTAAAATTTTTTTTAGACATGGTGATGGCCTCGTGTGATCTTTTCAACATCCTGCTGGAAAAGGTTATACGAGGCGCGAAGGTGAAAAGAAGTGGCACAATATATGAGGCGCTCAGCGCCAAAACGGCCTAACCCACATGCACAAAAAAATCATGATTGTAATCAATGATTGTAAATGATTGTAAAGATTTAACTTAAACCTTTTGAAATAAATTCTTAAAAATTCCATATTGCATTATCTTAGAAGGTAGTATTACTTAGAGTTATTCAATGCAATATGGAATTTTTTAGTAGTTATTTCAAAAGGTTCTGGGTAGAGCTTTATAGTCTGTTTGATTTTTATGGACATGTGGGTTAGGCCGTTTTGGCGCTGAGCGCCTCATATACAAACAGCCATATGTTACTTGTTATGCCTATGACATTAACATCATAGGTCGATCGGTAAAGGAAGTAACCCATACCTTTAAAAAAGTCGAAAGGGAATCGGATAAAACGGGTCTGGCGGTAAACTGCGAGAAGACAATGTTAATGGTGTCGTCGCGAAATTCGTCCATATAGATCGGGCCAACTGTTGACGTTGGTTCCTCTAATTTTGAGGTAGTGAGGGACTTCGTCTACCTCGGCACCGCGGTAAACACAACCAACAACATCAGTTGTGAAATACAAAGAAGAATAGTGTTGGCCAACAGATGCTACTTCGGGCTTAGTAAACAGTTAAGGAACAAAGCCACATCTCGCCAAACAAAAACAACGCTTTACAAAACACTGATACTACCTGTGCTGATGTATGGTTCAGAAGCCTGGGTACCTGCACAAGCAGACAAGGCAGTGCTTGGCGTGTTGGAGAGAAAAGTTCTTCGAAAGATCTATGGACCAATCTGCGTTGACGGTGAATATCGACGTCGTATGAACCACGAGGTTTATCTGCTATACAACGACATCAGTATAGATAAACGTATCGAGATGCAACGATTTCTATGGCTAGGCCATATCATAAGAGAGTTGGAGATCTTTTCTTAGTTCGGCTCATGGAAGAAATGTTCTGTAATGGGCCAGCTATGTAAGTTAAGTAAGTAATTAAAAATCTCACAAATAATGGCCTTCGCCATAAAAAGGCAAAACTTTAAAATATTTTTCTTATGTTTTTATAAGGACAACAAATCAAATTTCTAGGTTTTAATAGAAGCTATTCACAATATAAATATGACATTACTGTAGATTGGCATTACTGTAGATGTGGGTTTATGCCTTATCGTTAATTAAATTATTTTTTACATCTTTATTTTGTTGCTTACTGTCAACTCAAATATATTGACATTTACATTTCTTTGACTTGTTCGAAGAAAAAAGTAACGAAAGGTAATAAAGGTTTATGTTCTTGAGAATACAGAATAAAAAGATACAGTAAAACCTCTAACGAGTAAAGTGTGTGTTTTTTATACAGTTTTAGGAAAAAAATGTATAAATTTTTTAGAAAGTCCTTCAGCATTCTACAAAAAGTGTTTCTAAAGTGTAATTCGTTCTTTTGTAAGACTGTTTATTATTTACAAAAACCTTTAATCAATGACCACAAGTCTTAATGCTCTTGCATTTCATATCAATTGTCATATTGACAAAGTCACTACGTAATATTTAAGACCTATACCTACATATTTACCTAGTGCTTATACTGTAGTTTTGTTTTGTTTTTATTTTTCTTGGACACGTGTACGTATTAGTTATTTATACAATTTTACTTAAGAAGTATTACACATACGCCACATACATGGTTATGTAGAAAATGTTGTTTGAGTAATAAAACTCTTCAATTAGATTTTCTTATATAAACAATAAACAAAAAGCTATTCTTCAAATATAATTTACTTACTAAAGGACATTGAACTTAGTTACAATTGTGTGTAGGTTTCGCCCTTATGAAATATGATATTTTTGTTGTTCTCAATGTGATTTTTGGGTATGAAATAATATTTTCAATAATATCGGTTGACATTACTATCAATCATATGTCGGATTTCATGTACAGATATTTATCATATGACAGTCTGGTCCCGAAGAGGCATTAAGTATAATCGAATTTCCCGGATAATTGAGTCTATGTTATTAGTAGACAACGGAATCCTATTCAAATTCATATATGTTTAGGTTGGTCGTAGAGAAAATCTGATTAGATCGAAACTCGTTTTATTACAAAAAAAAAAAAAAAAAAAACAAAAACGAATTAGGCCCATAAATGTTCGCATGCCGTGCATATTTTCACATATTTTTACATATTTGCATAAAATAACCATATGCAAAACCATATGCAAGGATTTGTGGCCTGAATATCCTACCGAAATGGCTGAAATTTGGTATTCAATCTTCGTTGGGGGTATGAAACTTTACGCCAGGAATTTGTCGGTATAGGTGCACGTCTCCATATAGTCCCCATAGAACGGATATGACGTTGGGGGTATAAAACTTTCCACCTGAAATTTGTCGATATAGCTCCACGTCTCCATCTAGCCCCCATAGAACGGTATCTCCCGATTTTCGACATTTTGAAGGTTGTGTCCTCAATATCCCACCGATATGACTGAAATTTGGTATTTAATCTTCGTTGGGGTATAAAACTTTCCACCAGGAATTTGTCGGTATAGGTGCACGTCTCCATATAGTCCCCATAGAACGGTATCTCCGGATATTTTGAAGGTTGTGGCCTCAATATCCCTCCGAAATGGCTGAAATTTGTATTATGTCTTCCTTGGGGTAAAAAAACGTTCCACCTAAAATTTGTCGGTTTAGGTGCAGGCCTTCACATAGCCCCCATAGAACGACTGACTGTGCTTATACATTTCTCTATTTTATTGACTTATCTGAAGAGAATTTTAAACAGAAAAATTGCACACACAAACTTTCTTGTACTTATTATTTAAAAATTTGTTGCATAAGACAATATGTAAAATGCATAAATTTTGCATACGCACATATTATTTTTTTGCATATGCAAAATTTATGCATGGAAGCGACTGTGTCCACTATTACCCGCTCAACTAAGCTCCTGAAAGTAGCACCGACTCATTCGACAGCAGTACAGATATTCTTTGGCAGGATAACAATTCAGCATCAACGATCTAAAGGAAGCATACTTCAACAGGCATTGCAAGACGCTTTTAATAAGCACAAAGCGGTCGTCCTATAATGCAGCAACGGTGTGCTACCAGTTTTCTGTTGAGACCATTGAAATCCCAACTCATGTCTAATAGGAACCCACAAGCAAGCTGCTCGGCTGAAGGAAAACTTGCTAAGCCGCCTTAATTGGGGAAGTGGAGCGTGAACTGTGACGGCGAACACCTTGATAATTTTGAATATCAGGGTGTGGTACTCAAGAATAAATCTAAATATGCTGCGCTCAAATAGAAAATGTTAAGGCTCTAACTTTCGCAGAAGGACTTCAGATTGAGCAAGATGAGTTCAACCTCTGGTTTTTTGTTAAGGTCATTGAAATCCCAACTCATGTCAGACAGGAACCCACAAGCAAGCTGCTCGGCTAAAGGAATAAATCTGAATAGGCTGCGCTCAAATAGAAATATGTTAAAGCTCTAACTGTCGCAGAAGGACTTCAGATTGTGCTAGATGAGTTCAACCTCTGGTTTTCTGTTGAGGCCATTGAAATCCCAACTCATGTCTGACAGTAACCCACAAGCAAGCTGCTCGGCTGAACGAAAACTTGGTAAGCCGCCTTATTTGGGGAAGTGGAGCGTGAACTGTGACGGCAATCACCTTGATAGCTTTGAATATCAGACCGTGGTCCTCAAGAATAAATCTAAATAAGCCACGCTCAAATAGAAAGATGCTAAAGCTCTCACTTTCGCAGAATGACTTCAGATTGTGTTAGATGACTTCAACCTCTGGGGATCAATTGTGATGATTGTTGCTGATGCAACAAACGTCATTACACAAAGCAGAAACGGTGTACCACCAATTTTCTGTTTGGACATTGAAATCCCAACTCATGTCAGTCAGGAATACACAAGGCTGTCTCTCAAATAGAAAGATGGAAAAGCTCTAACTATAGCAGAAGAACTTATTATGTTAGATGAGATCAACCTCTGGGGATCAATTGTGATGATAGTTGCCGATTCAACAAGAGTGAATAACAGCAAAAAGACAGGCGTTGTAGTTCGACTGCATCAAACGTTCTAAGGACACCCACACCAAAGTTCATCAGTTTCCAGCATAGATGACCGTTTTTGTAAAAGTTAAGCGGGTCTCAAGCATATGCAATGCGTTTCTTGCGTTAATACTGATTCCTGAAACCCGGAACGCGTTGCGTGAAGTCGGTAAATTAATTTCGTTCTCATGTACTGCTCAATTGACTACCGCGCCGAAGAATTCGAACATATTTGAACATACAGGGATGTTCCCTTACTTTTGAATACACTGTGCAACACGAAAATTATTAACCATATTCTGACACTGCAGGGTGATAGAACACCAAAAATGAGAAGACACGTGTCTCGCCGTTTTTCCCTATCTCATCAACTTTCGCGATTATAGGCCTCCAAAGGTTTGAGGTTTTGATGTAGAAAGGGTCATTTAGTCAGGACTATATCTTCCAAACCGTTATGAAATTTGAATTTATCTCAGAGGCAAAGTTGTAGCTCTTGTCTTAAAGAACAAACATAGTGAACACATATAACCCATCAAACTTCATCTGCAAGGTCAAAATCGCCATGCTCCAATTTCCTTTAAAATTTTTCTCAAGTTTTGTTATACAGCTATCAAACCGATCAAATTTGAAGCAAACAACCAACTACAAAAATGTACCTCATATCTCAATAAACATCTTTCTAGAATATACGAACCCTGAAGGAACAGGTCTTAATGGTCAAAATAGCAAAACAATTGCGACTTTTATCCTCTTTTCTCGGCTTCTGCTCCATAGATATTAAACCGTTCAAAATTCAAGAAAACAATCAACCACAATAGTGTAGGAAAAGCTCCAATAAACAACTTTCTGGAATATGCGAAATGTCTATGGACGGTTCTTAATGGTAAAAATAGCAAAAATGTTTTGAAAATATCCATTTTTTATACTTTTTTCTCCGACTCTGGTCCAAAGATACGCACCCGCCCAAAAATTAAGGATACAGTCAACTCCAAAAATGTACCATAGATTTCAACAAACAAGTTTCTAGAACAAATGAAGATTCTAGGAACGATTCTTCAAGCTAAAATTCGATTATTTTAAATCATTCTTTACTGTTCAGGTCCGTAAATAACAAACCTTTCAAATTTCCTTGAGTTTTTACCAGTTTGTTGTTTCCAAACCTGAGCAGGGGAAATGTTAAAAAATTTAATTGTTCGTGAATTTCAGCCCTAAGTATCATTCCTAGAATCGTCATATGTTCTAAAAAGCTGTTTATTGAAATCGTAGGTACATTTTGTTGTTGACGGTATCCTTAATTTTTGGACCAGAGTCGGAGAAAAAACATAAAAAATGGATATTTTCAAAATATTTTTGCTATTTTTACCATTATGAACCGTTCATGGACATTTCGCTTATTCCAGAAAGTTGTTTATTGAAGTCTTTGCTACACTATTGTGGTTAATTGTTTTCTTAAATTTTGAACAGTTTAATATCTATGGAGCAATAGCCGAGAAAAGAGGATAAAAATCGCAATTGTTTTGCTATTTTGACCATTAAGACCTGTTCCTTCAGGGTTCGTATATTCTAGAAAGATGTTTATTGAGATCTGAGGTACACTTTTGTAGTTAATTGTTTGCTTCAAATTTTATCGGTTTGATAGCTGTATAACAAAACTTGAGCAAAATTTTAAAAGAAATTTGACCATGGCGATTTTGACCTTGAAGATGAAGTTTGATGGGTTTGATGTGTTCACAATTTTTGTTCTTTAAGACAAGAGCTACAACTTTGCCTCTGAGATAAATTCAAATTTCCTAATGGTTTGGAAGATATAGTCCTGACTAAATGACCCTTTTTACATCAAATCCTCAAACCTTTGAAGGCCTATAACCGCGAAAGTTGATGAGATTGGGAAAAACGGCGAGACACGTGTCTTCTCATTTTTGCTGTTCTATCACACTGTGGAGTCAGAATATGGTTAATAAAACATGACTCAAAAAATTACACACAGTGATATACTTACATTTTAGACAAGGGACAAGTCTGTTCGGGAAATAATAAATCTATTAATTATTTATACACTTGCCCATTGTCGATCAAATATTTTCATTTATGTTTTATAAGGACAAGAAATCTAATTTATTTGTTTTAATGGAAGCTTTTGGCAATGTAAATATGAAGTTAGTCTCAAATATTGACGTTGCTCTAGCTGTGTGCTCATGTCAAATCATTAATTACATTTTTGTTTACAACTCTTAGGATTTGTTTGCTCTATATTTTATTGTTTACTGTCAACTCATATGTAGTGGGATTTACTTTTCTTTGACTAGTTCCAAAAAAATTTAATATAGAACTACGGTTATGTAAATCCAAAAAAACTAAGATACAGTAAGACCTTTTACGACTGAAGAGTGTGTTTTAATAAAATTTTAGGAAAAAAATGTATACTTTTTTTTAGAAAATCCTTCACAATTGTACAAAAATTGTTTCCAAAGAAAAATTCGATCTTTTCGGAGAGGTTACATTGTTCTTTATTTACAAAGAGCTTTAAACAATAACCACAAAACTTAGTGCTCTTGACATATTGACAAAGTCAATACGTAATATTTAAGCCCTATACTTACATACAATACATATTTACATACTGCTTATGGAGGAGACTTGCTTTGTTTTTTAGTTCTCTTGGACACGTGTACGTATTAGTTATTTATCAAATTTTACTTAAGAAGTATTACACATACGCCACATATACATAAATATATAGAGAAAATGTGGTTTGAGTAATAAATCACTTCAATTAGATTGTGTTATATAAACAATAAACAAAAAAAAGCTATTTTTCAAATATAATTCGCTTACTTAAAGTCATTGAACTTTCCTAAAATTCAGTGTAGTTTTCAACTTATGAAATATGATATTTTTGTTGTTGTTAATGTAACTTTTGAATATGAAATAATATTTACAATAATATCGTTTGGCATTAGAATCAATCATGTGTCAGATTTGTTATACATATATAAAAAGCATATCAGACAGAAAGAGAAATATTTAACAAAAAAACACAGTCAATTTTTGCATGTGTTTCTATATTCTTTTGGGATGAAACTGTAGTTCGTTTCCACGTGTTGCATCCTGGGTAAAGATAAATGGACTAATGTTAATGATTCACCATTGACATTCATCGACATTTTGATCGATTGTAGCAAGAGCAATATTTACATCCCCCGATATGTCCAGACTAATGGAAGAGTTCCGTGCCTCTCAAAGCTCCTAAGTTGCAGAGAACGCAAACACATCAGCTCCGTAAACAATATTAAATTCAAAACTTCAGCCGCAAAGCTTAGGACGTTATTCGCAATCTCTGAGCTGCTAATTGTTGTCATTACCTCACTTTGACTGGGTGGAATACATTCAGTGTTGTCGTTTTTGAATGTATCTGAGGTGTCTTCAATGTAAGGAGGATTTATCCATCATTAGTCAGAAGTTTTATATTATGGTAAGACTTCATAATGTTGTCTCCTGTTCCTCATGCTCAAGTTTTTTTTTGCTCTTTCTTTTTTCTTTAAAAAATACATTTTTCCTCTGCTGCCGATATTTGTTCATCGTTCTTCGTGGAAGACCTGTGTGACGCGGACTTCTCTTCAGTTATCATATCATGGAGTTTCAGGTAGTGGTTTTTGGTGGCCAAGTATAGATTTTTTAGCAGATTGAAGGCAGTGTGCTGACCTATGCATTTGATCTTCTACATTATCGTCTTATCCACATTATTGTATGTGTATATCTATTGTTTTTGGATCTTCTCGACATCTGTCCTCTGTGAGATGAGGCCAAGCAAATAACTAACTTATAGTTTATTATTATTTTTTAATTACTTTAATTTTGTTACAACTGTATTTTGGATGTGGGAAAATATAGTGAACGTTATTTAAGAAAATTAGATAATGTACAGAAAAATGAGAAGTGTTTTAAAGCATTTTTTCAGGAAAAAGTATTTTTTTTTTTTTTGTTACAGGAAAGACTTTTTTGAAAAAAATTAAAAAAATAAGCTACAATGTTTTATTTATAAATTCACTAAAATCTAGAACATAATTTTTCGCTTAGCATCAAATAGTATATTCGTCTTCATGAAGGAATTTCTCAAATAAAATGCTTGCTGTTTAATTTTGCCACCATGTTTAATTTAAATGCAAGCGTTTTATTTGAGAGATTCCGCATGAAGAAGATTGTACTATTTGATGCTAAGCGAAAAATTATGTTCTAGCTTTTAGTGAATTTATAAATAAAACATTGTAGCTTATTTTTTTCAAAAAAGTCTTTCCTGTAACAAAAAAAATACTTTTTCCTGAAAAAATGCTTTAAAACACTTTTAATTTTTCTGTACATTATCTACTTTTCTTAAATAACGTTCACTATATTTTAATATTTTATACTAAAATATTTTTCTGAAAAACAATAGCTTTTTTTATTTTTGAAACAACTGCTTATTTTTTAAAGCCAAAAAAATATTCTTAGCTTCACCAAAAACAAATCGTTTCTATTCTGTACTGGTCTTCTGTGACCCATTTTTTGAGTTACCGACAAAAATCGTTAAAATTAAAGTGCTTATAATTTCGGTAATTAATAATAGTAATTGATATGTTAACGACCAAACAAGAGAAGTCGTAAAGTTCTACCGATAGCAAGAGTGTTGTCAACTTTCGTTTGAAATTTTTATATATAATTTTGCGTTTTAATGTTACCGATTTTTGTCGGTAACTAAAAAAATAAACTAGAGAATCGCACTACTGGTCGGTACCTCCACACAAGATATCGTCACAGTAATAGACGAACGGGCACACTACTCAAAATAGATTAATCTATTCAAGATATGTATTTTGGTATACCACAAGAGGGGATATTTTGCGGTGTTACAGGCATTTTCGGAAAACAAACTTATAATACCATTTCCATTACCATTGGGGTATTTTTTCAAAAAACGTCTTGTTTTTCCTGAAAAAATTACATTTACCTTAAAAAAATTAAACAAGTCAGCAAAGGCTATAGTCGGGTCGGGGCCGACTATGTGATACCCTACACCACTACCCTGTGTATAAGCTGTTGACAGGTAATATTCAAAATATTAAAATTGGGATAACTTAGCGCCTTTGCTCTGAATGTCTTCATTAATACAGGTAAATTTTGTTGAAATGCATTTAAGTGCATTTTCAGTACAACTCAACTAAAAAAATGGAAAAGTGGGATGTACGCCAACCATCAATAGGCAATAGACACCTGAGTATTATGCGACCATCACCAAAATCAGTAGGCTTCTTCCCCTCCGGGACCTTCGTCAACACCCAAAATTTGGTGACGATCGGATTAAAATTGCGACCTGTAGCGTGATGGACAAACGGACACACATAGCCAGATCGACTCAGCTCGTCGAGACATTCAGTTTGGTATATCGTCTGCTCCGTCGGAAAAGGTCGTAAATCCACATTTTTTGGAAATCGCGTTTTTTGTTACAGGATGATAGTACAAGTCAAAACACGTCGTATGATACAAAGATAATGGTAGTATGTCGCGTTTTTCTATATGTTTTGCCCTTGTCGGAAAAGGTCGTAAGTCCACAAAACGTACAAACTTGAGTACGAAAAGGTCGTAAGTCCACAGGAAAATGTATAATTTAAAAGAATACTACAGCTAATGTAGTTCAGATATAATGTTTAACGTCATCCATGGTTGGGGTACAATGTAAAGAACTAGCCTACACCTTTGGATGATAATCGGATGATATTTGGCGAGCCTTTGGACCAAACCTTTGAACAAAAATGTGATAATTTCTATATTGCAACGAAAATTTACATTTAAAATCTATTTTCCCCTATAAGCGAACTGATTATGAAAGATGGACTTCTAGCCTTTTCATTGACACAAATTGGGATGCTGTATGTGTTCAAATACTTTATTAACTGGTAATTTGTGGTTTCTCTAGGGACATTTATTCACATAACGAGATTAGTTTGTGTTCTGAATTGAATAAAGTAATACCTTCTAACGGACGGGTAAGTGCAATGTTTATGTTATTAAATGATTCTAAAATAATAATTGATTGAAATGTTATTAAACTAAGAAGACATAATGGTTTTTGCTAACAAAGAGCAGTATGAATTTGGAATGGAATTAGACGATGGTAACATGGGTCTAGTTTCCTATGGTTTTCACGGTGATTCTGAAAGCTCTGATGATAAACTTCCTAAGCCCAGGAAGACATTACATGCCGAAGATTCTACATGGTTTGCAGACAAAAACAAAAAACCCCAAACGAAGAATAAATACCAAATTTCAGCCATTTCTGAGGAATATTCAAAATACCGGAAATCGGGAGGTACCGTTCTATGGGGGCTATATGAAGGCGTCAATACCAAACATCCTAGAAGTAATAGAAACTGCTATACCAAATCACGAAGATCTATCTTTAAAATTGCGAGTTGTATCTTAATTTCAAAAGACGGACAAACGGTCATGGTTATACCGACTTAGAATTTTACTCTGATCAGGAATATATAATTTATAGGGTCTCCGCTGAATATATCGAAATGTTACAAACTGAATGACAAATTTAATTATACCCTCCATCTTATGGTGGAGGGTATAAAAATCTTCAGAAATGTTGGTGTCGATATGCAATTTTAACATAACGCCAAATAACTGATGACTTGGGGCATGGCGACTGTGTCCACCATCTTAAAATGTATCTTATATACCTGATGAAACTATAACTATCGATATGTTGCCTTCTAATCTAAACACTTGCTTTCCAATAAGACCAAAGCTTCGTTACGCATAACATCTGGTATTTCTATTGATTTGTAGCATATTTAAGGAAGTGGGGGTGGTCGGGTCTTATTGCTAAAATATGTAGCCAGGATTGGGGAAACGGAATCGTTCGTAAGTTTTATATACATATGTATATAGCGCATTTAAAAAATAGGGCACAGGTGTAACCCGCTCCTCCGAAATTCAACAAAATATATAACCTACTTCCACCAAGGGACATCCCTGTGCATAATCTGAAAATTACATGGAATAAGTACTTAGGGTCGGAGATTCAACAACAGTTGCCTCGCAAAATTATTTTCTGACCGATATTTTCATAATTTTAGCAAAAAAGCGTTTTTTAAAAAGTAGGTCCTGCCCCCGCCCCCTTCCAAATTCAAAAAAATATGGAGCCTATAATCACTCCGGTTGTTCCTTGTATATTCTTTGAAATTTTCAAAAAAATCGGTTCAGCCGTTTTTGAGTCTATGCGGAACGTACAAACATACACACATTGACTTTTATATATAAGATTTCACCCAAAAGTTTTGCTCCATTAAACCCGCTAGTAATTATCTCATCACCATGTTAAATTGCAAGCTTATTCTTTGTCTTAAACTCAAATCATTTTTAAAATTTCACTCCGATCGGAATATTACTGCGATCTACAGGACAGCTACAAAGTCGGGTAAAAATTGTGTGTTTGGTCCATTTCACACCTTTCGATCATAACCAACATCTAATGGGGTCACTTCTGGTCGGAACCCGACCTCTCCACAAAATTTCGGGACGATCGGTCCAAAATTCAGACCTGGAGTCTTATTACAATTGTTAATGCATGGACGGACACTCATAGCTAGATCGATTTATCTCGTCAAGATATGAAAAAATGGCAAGGGGAGGGGGTCTACGACGAATACTTCGCGATGTTACACGAATATTGGACAAAACAAACTTATAATACCCTTTCCACATTGTTTTGTAAAGTCTAAATAATTTATTTTAAAAACGTCCGTAAATTGTAGGAAAAGGTCGTAAGTCCTTACAAAAATACAAAACTGTACAAGGAAAAGGTCGTAAGTCCAAAGGCATCAAATTATCTCCCAAACGCGACGGAACTTTATCAAACAAAGTACAGGTATTGAAGCGGAATAAATAAACGAAGAATACTGCCTTTACCACCATAATAAAATCTTTAATACAGAAGGCGCTGGAATGTTTTTTCTACCTCCTGAAAAATTTATTGAGAGGGACTTACGACCTTTTCCGACGGAGCAGACGATATATATGTATGGGTCTTCGATGCGTTACAAACTTTTTGGCCAAAACCAACTTATAATACCCTCCCCACATAGTGGTGTAGGGTATAAAAACAGTCCTAATTTCTTCTGAAAATTACCTACTTTTCTTAAATAAAGTTAACTATTTGATATTTGATATTTTATATTTAAATTTTTTTTCTGAAAATAATATTTATGCATCAAATTTGTTTTCTGAAAAACAAAAGTATATAAAAGCATTCTTAGCAAAAATACTTTTTTCTCAAACAACAGTTCATTTTTTAAGGGCTAAAACTTATCCTTTTCTTTTAATTAGTTGCTTATTTTTTTTTAATCTAAAAAATATTATTTTTATTGAAAAAAATAAATTTTTGTTTCTGAAAAATATTTACTATTTTATTTATTGTTTCTTTTTTCTAAATATTATCTTTTTCTGAAAACTATTTTTTATTAATTTTTTCTCAAACTCCTAATTTTTTCCGAAATTATTATTAACATTTCTAAAGCAAAATTAATTATATTTTAATATTTTGGATATAAATTTGTTTTCTGAAAAACAAACTGGAATTTTATTAATCAATTGATTATTTTTTAAAATCTGAAAAATACTCTTAGATAAATAAATATTATTTTTATTGAAAAAAGATAATTTGTTCTTCCGAAACATTTTCACTATTTTATTTATTGTTTCTTTTTTCTAAATATTTTATTTAGTATTATCTTTATCTGAAAACTATTTTCTCTCATTTTTTTCAAACTTTTATTTTTTTCTGAAAAAATATTTACATTTTTAAAGCAAAATTAATTATATGTTAATATTTTAGATTTAAAATATGCTCTTTGAAAAAATATTTTTAATTATTTTTTTCTGAAAAACAATCCAATTTTTAACATTTTCTAAAGCAAATCAGAGTGTTGTATGTTCAACGCTCACCGCCGGCCGGGTACTTTTGTTAAAAAAACCAATGAGCACTTGCTGGTGCACATGTAAACATTGAAACAACCCTCAATGTTCGTGTGCGTGGCCTAGTATGTAGTGTATTCGGCTACAAAGTAGAGTTGTACAATCTAGTTCATTTGAAAGATCTAGTTCAATAGCTCAGCTCTTATAACTGAACTAGTTCAGTAATCTAGTTCATAGTTCACTATCCAGTTCAATCATTCGGATCAGAATCGTTCACGGAAACACACACACACTTATACCAAATAGGAACAAACATTAGAGTAATAATTAAACTGCAAAAATGTTACATTTGATAATTTTATACCATTCATAAATAAAGATTAAGTTTGTATTAAGTTTAGAAGAAAACATCCTTTGGAAAAAAATTGTAATTAGAATTTCATTTACGTCGCTGGCAAAAACTCTTATGTTGTGTGTTTGTACAAATTATAACTGCGAAAAAAGCTTTATGTATGTATGATTCTTTTTTCTATCCAAAACAAGGCACATTGAATGATAATGGATTCGATATATTGGGATGTGTTATGTCAACAATGTTCTTTATGTAGAAATTACTTTTATTACAATGGGGGTTGACACTTCACATTGTTCCAAAACATAAACAAAACTCATTACATTACGAAGGCATCACTTAGCACAGAAAACGGCGTCACTTTATTCATATGTGAATGACATGCTGAACTAGATTGTGGATCGTTCGTTCGTTGATCGTTCTTTGTGAATCTTTCGTACTGCGCTCAGTGAGCTATTGAACTATATCGACTGATCTAGTTCATACGCTCTTTTCAATGAATCGTTCAATTGAACTAGTTCGTTCATGAACTATACAACTCTACTACAAAGCAGAAGTTCGTGTGTTCAAATGCAGTAAGGGGCGAAATAAAATAAAAATAAGAAGTGTGTTGAAAGACAATTTCCACATAAACTGTTCTAAAAATAAAAAATAAATAAAATATTCACTCTGAAAAAATATTTTTAATTATTTTTTCCTGAAAAACAATCTAATTTTTAAAAATTTCTTAAACAGCTTCTTATTTTTTAAAATATTTTTTCTTAAAAATTATTAATCGTGTTATAAAAAAACTACATATTTTTTCTGAAAAAAAAAATTTAAAAAAATATTTTTTTTATTTATTTTTTTTCTTAAAAATTTTTTTTGTCAAAGTATATAAAAGCATTCTTAGCAAAAATACTTTTTTCTCAAACAACAGTTCATTTTTTAAGGGCTAAAACTTATCCTTTTCTTAGAAAATATTAACTTTCTATTATAAAAAACTACTAACATTTACTCTACTCTATTTATTTTTCCTTAAACAAATATTTTTCATAAGAAATATACTTTTTCTTAAATTTTACAAATAATTGTTTATTATCAAAAATAATTATTTTTTTCCAAAAAAGTTTTATTTTTTTGAAAAAAAAAAATTATGTAAAAAACTCATAATTTTTTCTTAAAAAATATTTTTTTCATTTAATTTGTTTTTATATTTATTTAAATTAGAATATTTTTGTGTAAGAAAACGATTCATTTTTTCGTTAATTTTTTATTTATTTATTTATTTTTTTTTTAAATTACTTATTTTTTTCTGAAAAAAGAAACTATTAATTGTTTTAAATACGTATTTAAAAAATTGCTACTGTGAAATTTAAAACTCCGTTCTTAGTTGTTTGAAACTTATGTTTATTCTTATCTGTCCAAAAGTTCGAATAGTTTTTTATACTGCGCCAAAAATCAACCCGCATTATAAATATGTTTTGTTGATATTTGGTGTTTTTGCTTCTGTTATGATATTCCTACCATCCTACGCTGTTTACATTTTAATAATATTCTGCTTTGTTGACTACAATTGTGGGGGTAGTAGTTGAATATGAAGGAGCTATGCATGTGGTTTAGTATGTCGGATTGAAGTTCGTTTTTACAGCTCAAAAGTATTTTTGCAAACGTTGCAAGTTATATTTGTTTTTATGTATTTGCTTGTTGTTGTTGTTATGCAGCAGTGAATCGTACACTAGCAACGATAACAATGTTGCTCAGAACGGTGGCGGGCAGCGATGACAACTTTGATGTGGGTATTGTATTTTTTGTATGTATTTGTTTCGGTTGAGGTTGGCTATACTTGATTATCTGAAGGACGCAGGGAAACATGTTTATGTAATTGTGACATTTATATTTCAAAACAAGTAAGAACAGACTATAGTCGGACGGGGCCGACCATGTGATACCCTATACCACTATCCCTGTGCACTAGCTTTCCGGGCTAGCTGTTATAAGATGTGCATTAGAAATTTTACCAATTTTCACACAAAAGTTTTGATCAATTTAACCCGCTAAATATTATCCGATCATACCGTTGACTTGCACGCTACTTCTTCATCTCAAACCAAAACTACGTTTAAAATTTCGCGCCGATCGGACTATTATTGCGACCTACAGAGCGGCTACAAAATCGAGCAAAAATTTTGTTTTTGGTCCATTTCATCCCTTTAACATTTCACGATCATCGCCAAAAACTAATCAGTTCTATTCTGGTCCAAACCCGACCTCCATACTAAATTTCGTGACAATCGGTCCATAATTGCGGCCTCTAGCTTGATTACAATTTTTAATGGACGGACAGACGGACGGACGGACGGACGGACACACATCGCTAAATCGCTTTATCTCGTCGAGATATGAAGTTTGGTATACCACATGAGGGGTCTACGACGAATATTTCGCGGCGTTACATGAATTTTTGGGAAAACAAACTTATTATACCCTTTTCCACATTGTGGTATAGGGTATAAATAGATTGCATTGTAGGTGTAGTTAGGTCAAAAAAGTTACATAATTTTTAATAAAGAGCGATTAAAAAACTTAGGATTATTAATGGCTTGCGGAATGCGCAGTAGGAAAAGGTCAAGACTCCAATGGAATGATAAAATGAATTACATTATTCAACATTTCAGAGATGAAGTAAACTATCGGGGTGTTTGGAAATCTATTCTTAGCGTGCCCTATATTCATATTTGGTTAAATTTCAAAATTTCTTCTTTAGAATAAAATCATTAAATATGTCTATGCCAAATGACCACAAGGAATGTTTAAATTATTCACATCTCCACAGAAAAATATTCCCTTTAAGGTATTTCTTAAATTCTCAAATGTCAAAGTATGAATATATCTGACAGTCAATTACACAGCCATACTCCTACATACATGCATACCAATGACCAAATACCTTACGGCCAATTGATATACAAAGGAAAAACCTCAAAGATGGTAGCACACACAATTTGAAAAAGAAATTACATATTTATTGTCCAATAGAAGGTATCTAAGGCTACCAAAGAAACTAGAAACAAGTCAGTGGCGTTGATAGAAAATTTTCTATCAGATGGAATACAACATTTGGGGGTATAATTATCCTGGATTTACCTACCAAGGCTTAAATTCAATAATTCCAAAAAAGAAAAATAAAAATCTTAGTATGTCCCTTAGACATTGTAAAAAATTCTCATAACAACGCCCCTGGAGATAACATAAAATACCATCACAATTGAAGAAATCAATATGGTAGGTATGTAAGTTGCATGAAAAATATCTCCTCATAAGTGTGTGGGCATCTCGGTACTTCAGATGGCAAACTTGTGTAGACTTTCTTATACAAATTGCTTCTATTAGCATTTCATTTTACAACTGTCCTTTTCTTTGGAAATATAAATTTAAAAAAGGAAATATATATAAAGAATACTTATTTTTCATGCGCCAGACAGAAGCTTCCTTCCATTCCAGAATTTACAATATTTAACAGTTGTATTACAAATCTTGAAACGTTCCTTTAACATATGCTTGCGAAAATCGTTTCGTTTTCTATCCCTCTCTCTCCAACTCTGGCATTTATATTGAATTTGCTAACCATTTATCAGTTCTTGGCAGGATACCTTCCGTTTCGTTTTGGTTTTTGGGTGATAACCCACAGTTTCAAATATGCTGTGATTATTTATTAAGGCTCACGTAGCTATGCGGTGGATGACATCGCATCGCATTGGTGACAACAAATATTGATGATAACAGTCGTTTAGAAATGTTGGCCATTTGTTATTGTGTCACCAAAAAAATGTATTCTAAAATACATTTTGCTGGTGTTATCGGGAAAAATTAATTGCTCTGAAATGTACTGCGGTAGTACAATGAAAAATCCGCAATGGTTATTACGTGTTTACGATTAAAATTGAAACATGATAATATGTTGATGCTGAGGGTGAAATTAGGCAATATTTTAGAATATTTAAATTTAAAATTCAATTTAAGCAGAATATTGGAAGAAGGATATTGAGACTTGTCTATAAAATAAATGAACCTCGGTATACATGCCGTACGAAGTACCTGATCCACCAATCCACTTGGTCCGGGGATTTTTCAAAGACTACTTTTCTATATTTCCTGGATTTTTGAAAGAATATTTTCCATATTTCGTAGATTTTTTAAGAATATTTTTCCATATTTGGTGGATTTTTTAAAGAATATTTTTCCGTACTTTGGGATTTGTTAAAGAACTTTTTCATATTTCGGGGATTTTTTAAAGAATATTTTTCCACATTTCGTGGATTTTTTTAAAGAATATTTTTCCATATTTCGTGAATTTTTTAAAGAATATTATTATATATTTCCGGGATTTTTGAAAGGATATTTTTCCATATTTCGTGGATTTTTTAAAGAATATTTTTCGATATTTCGTGAATTTTTTAAAGTATATTTTTTCATATCTAGTAGATTTTTTAAAGAATATTTTTTCATATCTAGTAGATTTTTTAAAGAATATTTTTTCAAATTTCGTGGATTTCATATTTCGTGAATTTTTTAAAGAATATTATTTTATATGTCCTGGATTTTTGAAATAATATTTTTCCATATTTCGTAGATTTTTGAAAGAATATTTTTATATTTCATGGATTTTTTAAAGAATATTTTTTTTTTTTAATTTTTCGTGAATATTTTTAAAGAATATTTTTTCAAAATTCGTGGATTTTTTAAAGAATATCTTTTTCATATTTCGTGGATTTTTTTAAGAATATTTTTTTATATTTCGTGGATTTTTTTTAAAGAATATTTTTTTATACTTCCTTATTTCGTGGATTTGTTTAATGAATATTTTTCCATATTTGCTGGATTTTTAAAGAATATTTTTTATTTTTTTTTAAACAATATTTTGTATACCTCCATATTTCGTGAATTTTTTTTTTAAGGAATATTTTTTATACTCCCATATTTCGTGGATTTTTTTAATGAATATTTTTCCATATTTGGTGGATTTTTTAAACAACTTACTTATTTACTTAGTTGGCCCATTACAGAACATTTGTTCCATAGACCGAACTAAGAAAAGATCTCCATTCCTCTCTGTTTTTCGCTTGACTTTTTGGAATACCGCGCCTTTCCATTTCTTTATCCACTTGTTTGCTCCATCGAAGCTTAGGCCTGCCGATTCTGCGTGCACCGCCATGTGGCATGTATTCATACGCCTTTTTAGCGGGTTCATCATCGCTCATTCTCATGATATGGCCTAGCCAACGCAATCGTTGCATCTCGATACGTTTAACTATATTCATGTCTTTGTATAGCTGATAGAGCTCGTGGTTCATACGACGTCGATATTCACCGTTAATGCAAATCGGCCCGTAGATCTTTCGAAGAATTTTCTCTCAAACACACCAAGCACTGCCTTATCTGCTTGCGCAAGTACCCATGCTTCGGAACCATACATTAGCACGGGTAGTATCAGCGTTTTGTATAGTGTTATTTTTGTTTGACGAGATGTGGCTTTGTTTTTAAATTGCTTACTTAGACCATAGTAGCATCTGCTGGCCAATACAATTCTTCTTCTTATTTCACAACTGATGTTGTTTGTTGTGTTTATGGCAGTGCCGAGGTAGACGAAGTCTTTAACTACCTCAAAATTGTAGGTACCAACTTCCACAGTTGGTCCGAGCTCTATGGACGCTTTGCGCGTCGACACCATCAATTTGGTCTTTTCGCCGTTTACCGCCAGACCCACTTTCGCAGATTCTGCTTCGACCTTCATAAAGGTATCAGTTACTTCCTTTACTGATCGTCCCATGATGTCTATGTCATCAGCATAGGCAAGTAACATGTGGCTATTGGTGTAAATTGTGCCATTTCTTTTGACATTTGCATCTCGTATTACCTTTTCCAGCAAAATGTTGAATAGGTCACACGAAAGGCTGTCTCCTTGTCTGAAACCTCTTTTGGTACAAAATTCTTCGGAGAGGTTCTTTCCAATTTTAACTGAGGACCTAGTATCAGTTAAAGTCATCTTACAAAGCCGGATGAGCTTTGCGGGGATACCAAATTCAGACATTGCGTGGAATACCTTTGATCGGAGGGGACTGTCGAATGCTGCTTTATAATCGACAAAAAGGTGAAATATGTCGATCTGCATCTCTTGGGTCTTCTCTAGGATTTGCCGCAGGGTAAATATCTGGTCAATGGTGGACTTGCCAGGTCTAAAGCCACATTGGTATGGTCCAATTATTTCGTTGACCATTGGCTTTAGTCGTTCGCACAATATCCCTGACACTATCTTATAGGCAATAGGGAGAAGACTTATGCCCCTATAGTTTGAGCATACAGTCTTATCTCCTTTCATGTGGACGGGACATAGGATGCTCAGGTTCCAATCGTCGGGTACGCGTTCTTCCTGCCAGATGGTGCTAACTAGCTGATGCATACACCTTATCAGCGCGTCGCCTCCGGTTTTAAACAGCTCGGCTGGTAAGCCATCGGCTCCTGCTGCTTTATTATTCTTCAGCCGGTTGATTGCTGTTTTTACCTCATCTTGGCCGGGCGGTATACATTCAATACCATCTTCTGTGATTGGATCTGTGGTTTCTTCGCCGTCTTCACTGCTATCGGATACCAACAGTTTGGAAAAATGTTCTTTCCATATCCTGAGCACGCTATCTGTATCTGTTACCAGATTACCTTGCTGGTCTCTACAGGAGGATGTGCCTGTACCAAAGCCATCTGTTTGATGTTTCACTCTTTGGTAGAATTTTCGGACTTCATTCTGGCTCCTGTACATCTCGATTTTTTCACACTCCCGCTTTTCCATTTCTCTCTTTTTCTTGCGGAAAAGACGTTTCTCTTCTCTCCTTTTCTGCCGATATCTCTCTCGCGCGCTACGCGTTGCTACTGATTGCAAAGTAGCTCTATATGCCGCATTTTTCTCTTCGGTAGCAGCACGACACTCCTGGTCATACCATGAATTCCTTTGTGGAGGTCTCTGGAATCCAAGTATGGATTTTGCGGCTGTTTGCATGGAGTGGGCAATATGTTGCCATTGTGTTGTTATGTTATCGGGAAAGGGGTGCTCGCGTTAAGCGATTAGGCTAGTTGAGTGGAATATTCTGTGGCTATCTGTTGTGTATGCAGCCTATCGATGTCCAACTTCCGCGTTGAGTCTGTTCGTGCTTTATTTGCAACGTTTAGACGGGTACGTACCTTTGCTGCAACAAGGTAGTGGTCCGAATCAATGTTTGCGCCTCGGAACGATCGTACATCCAACACGCTGGATGAATGTCTTCCATCTATTACAACATGATCAATTTGATTACTTGTTCTTTGATCTGGAGACAGCCAGGTGCCCTTATGAATATCGAGATGATTAAATCTGGTACTGCTAACTACCATGTTTTTTGCAGCTGCAAAGTCTATCAGCCTCATACCATTGTCAGATGTTTCACTGTGGAGACTGAATTTCCCGACTGTTGGGCCAAAGATATTCTACTTTCCAATTTTGGCATTAAAATCGCCTAGAATGATTTTAATGTCATGGGCAGGGCAACGGTCATATGTTTCTTCTAAGCGATCGTAAACAATATTTTTCCATATTTCATTTTCACATATTCGTATAAGAAGTTAAAATATAATAAAATATTTAATGCAAATATTGTTTTACTTAAAGTTGACATAACCTTTAATCAGCCTCCTATAGGTAGCTATAATTCGCCAACACTATACCCCTTTACACATTCGTACATAAAATATAATGCTATTGACATTTTCGTTATATACTCTAACATTTCAACTATAACCCAAAGAGAAGCAAAAACTTAAAGAAATAGGAAACCACACTAACACCATTATTTGTAATGCCTTATTCTACTTCAATTTCTTTACTCTTTTCTTCCTTTCAGGAATGATAAGTTTACTCATCCTTGCAATGACATAAGAGGACTTTAAGCCTTGCAGCTACTTGTAGTGTGTGTTGCATTGTTTATAAGGATGTTAGTAAGTGTGCTGTATTCTTTTAGTATCCATATTTGTGTTATGCTGTAACTGTAATCACATAATACTGCAGTATTATAACTTGGAAAAATTCTTGTAAAACTGATTTTCTTAAATACATTTGCTTTGTTTGATGATTTCATTTTTTTAACATTTCTTCCCATATGCTTTTTATTTGTTATTATCTGGAATTTTTTTCATTTTAATATTTTCTTTATCAATGATTTGTTGAGGTTTTTTGATTTAATTTTTAGTCTACACCACTAGGACTATGAGTTGACGATTACCTGTCAAGGATCAAACCTACATCGTTGCACATATTTCCCACGAACAGTCCCGGAGACACCAGGGAGATTTTTCTCATATCAATGGCTGCACCGCGCTTCATATTATCTCGACGATATACGATACATGGCTAAGATACTCAGGAATTGTTTCCACGTTGTGTGATATTTATGTCACCACTAAAAAATTTAATGCTGTCTTACTTATGAATCAGGGTACATGGGCAATTCCATGTTTCTTCAGATATAAGCGTCGTCGCCACTATCCCGCAAAATGCATATCTTTCTGACATACATAGAACAAATTATGTCCATCAATCCCATAATAATCCCATATTTTTTAAATTCGTACGCTAAGATACTTAACTGAAGAATAAGCCGACTGATCAGTTTTTTTTGCAAGTTTTTTCTTCTTTTTCCGTGTAATGATGTCCACATGTGCTTAATTTTCCATAATTTAAAAACTAACAGATATTTAAATTCACCAAAAAAAACTCAAATGCCTATGCCAAAAGACAACCCTTCCCATTACTGTGCTAACTTTCAAAATTTCATTTTAGATTCTAGCAAACAACTTCAATTGCATCTATTGGAATTACATTCTGCTTAGAGAAAGGATACTAAGTAGATGTTCAGGATGTCTTCTTTTCTACTTTTTACATTGTAAGATGAGGGTTTAGTGCAGTCAGCCATCATTGCAGCATTTTTGTAGTCTATTTATGCCAAGGATTCCCAAACACACACATATACACTCACACACAAATAAACCTAGCCTTGGCGTCACTTCTATGTCAGCCAGAAGCAGCCGGCAGCAGCAGCAGGCTTTAGCAATGGTAGCATAAGTAGTGATGGCCTCGGTTAGATGTTGTTTTTTTTTTTGTTGCTTCGTTCGTTTTTTCATTCTTGTAAAACGTATATCCGCAGGAATGTTCTTTATTTGATGTGAATCAACTTTCTTCCAAGCATTTTGCTACACTTCGTTACAATTGCGTCAACAACAATTGCAAGAAATGGTAGATGAAGAAGAGAAGCAATGAAAAGAAGACGAAGAAAAGTTTAATGTAATTTGTGTTTGCTGCAACAGTTCCATTTCGTTTGGTTTGTGGCAATGTCTGCATTTCTCTTTTTTTGCAGGCATCTTCCAATGCTGACTGCTTCTTCATCTTTCAGATATGTATGTATGTATGTTAGGATTTTTATATGGGTTTAGCTGCTATATGTTGGCTCATATATCACATTCAATGCTTTCTAATGTGATCTTTAAATATTGATAAAGTACAGAAATGCTGTATGAGCTCAATACAAGGTACATTTGGAATGGATGCAGTTTTCAAACCCCCCTCTCTGTCTCTCTCACTCTTTCGATAGAAAAGTTAATTTAAAAAGTTATATGACTTCGTTGTGCGTTTTGTGCTTCATTGTATACATGATTAACGTTAAGGTTGGGGATATAAGTAGACTCTCGCTGTGTGTACGTATGTGTGTGCCTTGAGAAAACTAGAACCTTTGATAGTTTGCCAAACGTTAAAAAGGTTGGCTAGGAAGGAAATGTTTTCTTCTTCTATTTTGTTCTCTCTCTCGTCCAAAGAAAGAAAACTGTCTAAGTCAATCAAGATTGACAATACGATACTGTCTTCGCTTTAATGATTGTGGTTGGTTAGTTATGTGTGAAAGCCCCCCAGCCAGCCAGTCATTCACTCATTCACTGAGGCCATAAGGTAACATGCCCTAAATAGACTTTGACTTTAATTGGAAGTCAAAAGTTGTTGCTGACTAAAAGACTATGGATTTTTGTGTTGATATCCGTTACACATCGACACAGGGCTTACAACAGAAGCATAGAAAATTTATTGTAAGTACCAATAGAAAAGGACCCAGTTTTGACTGCCTGTGGTTAGTTGACACAAATTAACCCCAAAAGCTTAATTGAGTTATGTACCAAATGAGAAAGATTTTGAAATTAAGGACTTGCTGCAATGTGCTGAAGTATTAGTAGTGTTTCAAAGGACAAATGATGAAGTTGAGAGTTGAGAAAATGATAATGATGCAAAGGTTAGTCACTTGATAATTTTTGATGAGTTCAATGAACACTTTAATTTTTATAAATTAATGAACCTTTACTAAGTAATTGGTATGAGTATAGTAAAATATACATAAATATATATCTGGGTACGTGTGAGTCTACAAATATAATAGGTTTGTCCTTGTACTCAATAATTTTTACCAAATATTGCCGAAACACGTCGTTATGAGTTTTAATGACAACTTTGTATCGACTTTATGCTTGACAATTCAAAAACAAGGAATAAGGATCGATAAACTAGAGCGATTAACGTTTTCATCTGGTTTGAGAGTCACTTACAATCACCAATATTGCGAGAGTAAAGTTCGATCTCTGGGTAATCGTCACTCCACGGAGCAATGCTGTCAACTTACATTCAAAAGCATTCCAATAAGCGACAGGACTACCATATTCATATACTACTAAGTCCATTGCTAATCCTGTAGCTCTTTTATTAATACATTTCATAAAGATAATATATGATACTTTCTACTTACTCAACATCGTTCAATATTATTTCATGACTTACCTGAAAGAAAGAAATTTATAAAGTTAGGCACAGTTTAAGCAAATAGAAATGTAATAATGTAATACATTTTGTTATTGTATTTTTAATTGAACTATTTTTAATCATTAGAGGGAGTCACTTTCGAGTCCCTTTATATTCATACAAGCGACTTAATCAGATTTTGATCATCAAAGGACTCTAAAAAGACTCCGCAATGTGAGTTTTGGAAAAACAATCTTCCAAATACTGGTTGCGAAAGAACAACTGGACACAAAATATTACATTTTAAAAATTGTAACAGATCCAAAAATTTTTATTAATGCGTAATTGCTTTTGATATGCGCAACATTGTATGTACACGTGTAACGTGGCAAAATGTTCACTTACATAATTCAACAACAACAACTACCTTTACCATACGGAACCAGCCATCCAATATGCAACATACACTACATTATTACTACCCATCCGCTTCGGAGATAACATGTAAGGATAAGTGCATTCCGGTGTAACTTTACAACGACCGCCGTCAGTGCTTACGACTAATAATTCTCATTTACTTCATACCTTAGGTCACTGAAGTATTTCAGAAATGGTTGAGATTGGCGAGCTTACTACTGCAGGGGGTTAGCTACACGGGTTGGAACAAAAGGCTGTTCTAAATCCGCCAACTTACACTTCGGTGCTGAAGTGTTGGGAATACTTGTTGGGGGCTACCCATTAAGTTGTGGTGGCTAATACATACACACTGCTTTCGAGTCAGCCGTTCCACAGGGCCTTCGGGTCAGCTGTTCTACTGGGCCTTCGGGTCAGCAGTACCACAGGGCCTTCGGGTCAGCTGGTCCACTGGGCCTTCGGTTCAGCAACTCCACATGGCCTTCAGGCCAACAGTTCCACAGGGCCTTCGGGTCAGCTGGTCCACTGGGCCTTCGGGTCAGCAGTTCCACAGGGCATTCGTGCCAGCTATTCCACAGGGCCTTCGGATCAGCTGTTCCACTGGGTCTTCGGGTCAACAGTTCCACAGGGCATTCGTGTCATCTGTTCCACTGGGCCTTGGGGTCAGCTGTTCCGTACTAAGAAACCAGTAGCGCATGGTAAAAAATAGACCATAACACTAACATAACAGCCGAACGCCGAACCAATCGTGCTCCCGAACATCAACAGCCGGACGCATCGTGTCCCCAAACATCAACAGCCGAACGCCGAATCCATCGTCTTCCCTATCATCTGCAGCCGAACACCGAAAACATCGTCTTCCCGATCATCTGCAGGCGAACACCGAATTCATCATCTTCCCGATCATCTACAGCCAAACACCGAATACATTGTCACCCCGATCATCTACAGCCGAACACCGAATTCATCGTGTTCCCGAACATCAACAGCAGAACGCATCGTGTTCCCGAACATCAACAGCCGGACGCCGAATCCATCGTCTTCCCTATCACCTGCAGCCGAACACCGAATCCATCATCTACCCTATCATCTGCAGCCGAACACCGAATACATCGTCATCCCGAGCATCTGCAGCCGAACACGGCATACATCTTCTTCCCTATCGTCTGCAGCCGAACACAAACAACAACGTTTCCCTCGAAGAAGCACCCGCTGCAAAACCCCAGCTAGTTTGCAAAATCCTTACGCTAACTATTAATGTAAATATGTACACATTGAATTTAATCTTATCGCATCTAAACACAAGTAGATTGTAAATTATTACTTAATCAATAAATCCCCGATTTTGCCCCCAGGAAAGGGAGAATACTAGACTTTTCATTTCGTAAGGTTTAGTGGATCCATATGGAGCCCTGGACGCAACTGAAATTACCCCAGCCGACGAGAAAACCACGTTACAAATGGCGCCCGAGCAGGGACCCGATTCGAAATCGCTCTGCCGAAAACCCGAAACCACCGCCAACGACGACGAGTCGAATCACAAATGCGATAAAAAGTTAAAAGAAGCATCATTGGATTGGATTTATTTGCTGAGGAAGGAGCAGCTCGTAGGGCAATGCACAGTGGTGGCACTTACATGGGAAGGTGTGGCAAAAATACTTCTAGATGATATGTCAAACTGAAATTTGTATCAACTGGTCATCGGGGGGCTAAAAACACTCTAACAAAAATATTGGAGTCCTATGCAACGAATCATTCGGAATTGAAGTATTTTTCTGTTGCCAACATATTGTTTAACTGAATTCGCTGTAATCCGGTACTAGGAGTTGTTATTGCATAACAAGCTTCCCCGCTAGAAACTGCCAATATTGGTCCATGATTTTCTATACCCACATATGTGATTTCTATCTCGATTTAATGTATTTTACAGATATTTAACAAATTCTAAACGGATTAGGTTTTAATAGTGAACTCAGAATTTAGAACAGGATTTTATAAATAAATGTGGCATTGGTCCACTTTTGGCCACAGCCTCCATAGGGTTACCATATATTTTTCTGTACTTTATAAGATTTAATCAACTTTTTACTGCAGAATGACCTTTAATAACGTATTTTTGGTTCTCAGTGCGGGGAAAATTTCTATGTTTTGACTTGTTGCAACCTTAGGGTGTCCCGAACAAGAAACAAATATTTATTAAAGTATATACCCCCAGAATTAACTGTAATAACGTATTTTTGGTTCTCAGTGCGGGGAAAATTTCTTAGTTTTGACTTGTTGCAACATTAGGGTGTCCCAAACAAGAAAAAAATATTTATTAAAGTATATACCCCCAGAATTAAATGTAATAACGTATTCTTGGTTCTCAGTGCGGGGAAAATTTCTACGTTTTGACTTGTTGCAACCTTATGGTGTCCCGAACAAGAAAACAATATTTATTAAAGTATATACCACAGAATTAACTGTAATAACGTATTTTTGGTTCTCAGTGCGGGGAAAATTTCCACGTGTTGACATGTTGCAACATTAGGGTGTCCCGAACAAGAAAAAAATATTTATTAAAGTATATATCCCCAAAACCTTTTATTTGTCAATCTCGAGTTTTCAGTGCGGCTCCAAGTTACCATCACAAAAGAAATCACTAATAGCATAAAAACATTATTACTTACTTACTTACTTACTTACTTAACTGGCCCATTACAGAACATTTGTTCCATAGGCCGAACTAAGAAAAGATCTCCATTCCTCTCTATTTGTTGCTTCGCACTCTGGAATACCGCGCCTTTTCATCTCATCATCCACTTGTTCGCGCCATCTATTCCTTGGCCTGCCAATTCTGCGTGCACCGCCAAGCGGTCCGGGTTCATCATCGCTCATTCTTATGATATGGCCTAGCCAACGCAATCGCTGCATCTCGATACGTTTAACAATATTGATGTCGTTGTATAGCAGATACAGCTCGTGGTTCATGCGACGTCGATATTCACCGTCAACGCAGATTGGTCCGTAGATCTTTCGAAGAATTTTTCTCTCAAACACACCAAGCACTGCCATGTCTGCTTGCGCAAGTACCCAGGCTTCGGAGCCATACATCAGCACGGGTAGTATCAGTGTTTTGTAGAGCGTTATTTTTGTTTGACGAAAGTAGAATCTGTTGGCCAATACAATTCTTCTTTTTATTTCACAACTGATGTCGTTTGTTGTGTTTACGGAGGTGCCGAGGTAGACGAAGTCTTTTACTACCTCAATATTATAGGAACCAACTTCCACAACTCCGAGCTCAATGGACGCATTGCGCGTCGACACCGTCAACTTGGTATTCTCACCGTTTACCGCCAGACCCACTTTAGCAGATCCTCCTTCGACCTTTATAAAGGTATCAGTTACTTCTTTTACAGATCGGCCCATGATGTCTATATCATCAGCATAAGCAAGTAACATGTGACTATTGGTGTAGATTGTGCCACTTCTTTTGACGTTTGCCTCTCGTATAACCTTTTCTAGCAGGATGTTGAAGAGATCACACGAAAGGCTGTCTCCTTGTCTGAAACCTCTTTTGGTACCAAACTCTTCGGAGAGGTTCTTTCCTATTTCTTTCTAAAGCCGCATTGGTATGGTCCAATTATCAAGTTGACCATAGGCTTAAGTCGTTCGCACAATATCCCTGACACGATCTTGTAGGCAATAGGGAGAAGACTAACTATAGTTAGAGCATACAGTCTTATCTCCCATCTTGTGGACGGGGCACAGAATACTCAGGTTCCAATCGTCGGGTACTCGTTCTTTCTGCCAGATGGTGCTAACTAGCTGATGAATACACCTTATCAGCGTGTCGCCTCCGGTTTTGAACAGCTCGGCTGGTAAGCCATCGGCCCCTGGTGCCTTATTATTCTTCAGCCGATTTATTGCTGTCCTTACCTCATCTTGGCTGGGCGGTATACATTCAATACCATCATCTGGGATTGGGACTGTGGTATCTTCGTCGTCTTCGCTGCTATTGGATACCAACAGATTTGAAAGATGTTCTTTCCATATCCTGAGTACACTATCTGTATTAGTTACCAAATTACCTTGCTGGTCTCTACAGGAGGATGTGCCTGTACCAAAGCCATCAGTTTGATGCTTGACTCTTTGGTAGAATTTTCGGACTTCATTTTGGCTCCTGTACATCTCGATTTTTTCACACTCACGCTTTTCCATCTCTCTCTTTTTTCTGCGGAAAAGACGTTTCTCCTCTCTCCATTTCTCCCTGTATCTCTCTAGTGCGGTACGCGTTGCTACGGATTGTAAAGTAGCCCTATATGCCGCATTTTTCTCTTCGGTGGCAGCACGACACTCCTGATCATACCATGGATTCCTTGGTGGAGGTCTCTGGTATCCAAGTATGGATTTTGCGGCTGTTTGCATGGAGTGGGCAATGCTTTGCCATTGCGCTGATATGTTATCGGGATGAGGAGTGCTTTGATTAAACAATTGGGCTGGTTGAGTGGAATATGCTGTGGCTATCTGTTGTGATTGCAGCTTACCGATGTCTAACTTTCGTGTTGTGTCTGTTCGTACTTTGTTTGCTACGTTAAAGCGGGTGCGTACCTTTGCTGCAACAAGGTAGTGGTCTGAATCAATGTTTGCGCCTCGGAACGATCGTACATCCAACACGCTCGATGAATGTCTTCCATCTATTACAACATGATCATTTTGATTATGAATATCGAGATGATTAAATCTGGTACTGCTAACTACCATGTTTTTTGCAGCTGCAAAGTCTATTAGCCCCATACCATTGTAAGATGTTTCACTGTGGAGACTGAAGTTCCCGACTGTTGGGCCAAAGATATTCTCCTTTCCAATTTTGGCATTAAAATCGCCTAGAATGATTTTAATGTCAAGGGCAGGGCAACTGTCATATGTTTCTTCTAAGCGCTCGTAAAATATATCTTTGGTCTGTTCGTCCTTTTCTTCAGTGGGAGCATGAGCGCAAATAAAGCTGATGTTGAAGAATTTAGCTTTTATTCGAATTGCAGCAAGTCTTTCATTCACTGGGGTGAAGCTGGATACCAGATGTTTTAGCCTCCGACTAACTACGAATCCGCAACCAAACTCATGCTTTACGTCATGGCAGCTATAATACAGTGCGTCACCATTAGGTGTTGTTGTGACGCCTTTCCCAATCCATCGTATTTCCTGTATGGCAGTAATATCGGCCTTGTACTTTTGAAGTACGTCTGCACCTTCTCTATAAAGAGTGCGAACATTCCAGGTGCAGATTCGCAGATCATGGTCGTTCATTTTCGTTTTTTTAAGTAGGCTGTTTTTTCTAGGGGAGGGTTACTAACCCGACGCCCAAACCCAAGTTTTTAACGTTCTTATGGGTGAACGCGCGGCACATGTTAGCTCACTACCTTTAACGGGTGTTAAAGGCAGTTCCCCAGGTGACACCACGGGGAGGTCAGTGTCCACTTGGGATGAAAGAGGGACCAAGATAAATCCTGGGCTTTGCCATGTTAAAACCGGTCAGGACCGTTGCTTGGTATCTTCCATCCCCTACGTCACAAACATTATATTGAACATAAATGTAAGAAAGAATAATAAAAATAATTTTAAAAATTCAAAAACTATCAATTCAGCAACTAAAAAGGGAGTTAAGCTTTTGGTCATAACGGCCAAAATCGCAAATTTCCGCAAAAAGTCTGTACAGTTTTGAAATCTTCAGGCGCTAGGCTTTAATTTGGTACTAGTGGCCATTCTTGTTTATTTTTGGAAAGTGACTAAAAGTTTAAGGAAATCCATAAATCTATATTAAATAATTTAATTTTTACCAATATTATAACCAAAAAATTTGCCAACCCTTGCAATTTAGAGGTATTTTCATAACTAGAAAAATAAAGCTTAGGCAATTTACTAAATGATTCAACTTAAGTTAAGTTTAACGCCTTAACTTAAGTTGAATCAATGCGTTGTTGATATATTTATCAACTTAGAGTTGCAAAATATGCTAGAAAAAGCTTGATATAGGCATTTTACAAGAATGGAATGTTCTGAAGACTTGTGAATAACATTCCAGCGGCTAATTTTTCCAAAGATAAGTTACCGAATCATGTAATAGTTTTGGAGATATGGTGCGAACTATACAAAATAATGGGATTTTCAGCTATATTATGCAGTTTGAGGCAACAAATTCAATTTTTTTTGAGTTGATTACTTCTCCAAATATTTTCGTAATGCTCTTATCTACAAGTTTGCTTCAGAGGTTTAAAGAAGATTCCCATTGGTTTCAGAAGTAATGCCTCGATTTGCTGTAGAAAGTCAATATTTAGCCATGTTTACACGAGGCCATAAAATCTGAACCCGATCTAACAACACAAAACCCAAATATTGTTTTTGTCGACTGGGTCTGTACTTTCATTAAATCCGCATTAGAAATTGTTTGCACCCAATTACCTCGAATATGTTGCACAGTGTAATTAAATTATTAAATAGAAATTATCAGATTTAGATGGAAAAGCTCGGTACTTTGGCTCCGCCAAATATCTTTCTATTATCGTCTAAAGTTGTAGGCTGCTTCTTTGCAATGTACCCCAACTATGTATGACGTTTATCATTATATCTGAACATCTTTAGCTGTAGCATTCATTCAAAATATAACTTTTCCTGTGGATTTACGACCTTTTCGTACTCAAATTTCCACATTTTGTGGACTTACGACCTTCTCTGACAGGGGCAAAATATATAGAAAAACGCGACATAACAACATTTTTATCATACGACGTTTATATCATACGACGTGTTTTGACTTGTACTATCATTCATAACAAAAAACGCGATTTCCAAAAGAGGTGGACTTACGACCTTTTCGTGCGTAGCAGAGATATTTGTGAATTTTTGAGTTTTGAACAATAAAATTTGGAGCAAACACAAAACTGGAATTTACACACCAAAATATTTGTGTGTGTATGTGTAGCTACATATAGTAGTACATATTTGCAAATAATGGTGTCAACCACATTTAAATGTTTAACACACAAGCACCCAAGAAACACCAATACAAACCACAAAACCAGAAACTCATAGTGTTGTTTATATCATGCGGGTGTTTGGGTACGTTTGGGGCATTTACCGCATTCATTGAATACAAAAACAGGTGGTTAAGCTCTCGAAATATATGCATGTGTGTGTGTGTTCCTGTGAGTATGGGTTTATTTATTTTTAATCTAATATTCAAAGTAAAGTACAGAAAACAATAAAATTCTTAAAACTAAAACAAGTTTTATGCAAATTACTACTAAGTTCAATATTTGTAGTCGATGATGACAAAACGAAAAATCAAAAAAATCTCAAATATAGCACAATAGAACAAGAAGCAAATTCTAATTCTAATGCAAATATTCTACATGGAATGCGTTTGTGTATTTGGTGTTTTTTGGAATGTGTCTTAACATTTGTGAGAATTTGTGAACTCTATGGAGACTTTTAACATGTTTTGAACTTTTTGTTGTCATCTTTTGGCAAAGCAATTCGAACAACTGTACTGGGCCATGCCATAATAGGATAGAATCATGCAGTCAGTTGTGTATGGCCTGAACTATGACATGTTTTGTTATTCTTGGTTATCCAAATTTTGGCAGTATTTTTCTTGTTGTTTGTGCAACTGTTGTCAGCTTTAGTTAAACATGATTGTAAGACATGAACAAAAAAATGTTATATAGAATATAAACAACTGGGGAGAAAAAAACAACATGTACAAAATATGCATGAATAATCAAAAAGGCTTTTGTTTCCTTTTTTGTTGTTGTTTAGAAATTATCTAGAGAAAAATTTAACACCAAAGGATTAGGCAGACACAACGAGTTAGGATTGGCAAATATGCAACAAATTGCAACTATATTCAATACCTCAGGTCTCCTTAATAATGTTTTTCTTTTAATTTTCCTTCTACCCCCGCATATTTCTAAGCATTTCTACAAATTGCATAAACACCAATTTCAATTGTTTAGACCTTTTGACAAAAGAATAATAGAATTTCTAGGAATATTTACATTACTTAAAAATTCTCCTTTAACCTCCACTTTTTTGAGTTGTAAAAAAAACTAAATACAAACAAATGCAAAGGCATAAATCTATTTACAATAATTCTTTTATTGGAAAATCAAATTTGCAGCATTTGCAAAGTGTTTTGTATTTTTCAAAAAGGTTCTCTTTTGAGGTTTTAGATATTTATTAGAATAAATTTCTAAATACTTTGAATGATCTGAAATTAAAGAAATGCATTTTGATGCTATTCAATTTAGATAAATTTATTTCTTGTCCATATTGTTGATTGGTCATTCACAATGAAAAATTTAATGTGTGAGAATTCTTAGTGAATGACTTAAGGCATTCTTCGAAAAAAGTGGGGAAAAGGAAAAAGAAAAGGTAAAAGAATTGTATGTGTCAAGTTTTAAACTGTGCGCTGCATAAAAAATGGGAAATTTCCTGAAGGTAAAATTGTGCTACCTAAATTATCCTGTCGTTGCTTTATTATAGAAATGGTAATAATTTTATGATACTACAGTGAGGGACAAACTATATAAATTTTTAATTTTTGAATATGCGGGTGCCACCGTGGTGCAATGGTATGCATACTCGCCTTGCACGTAAAATGTCGTGGGTTCGATTCCGAGGCCAGGCAACATCAAATTTTCAACGCTGGCAGAATAACAAAAACAAAAAAACATTGTTCCACAACATCCCATACGGGACAAGGGAGACTTCTCTCATATCAATGAGTGCACCCCGATTCATATTTAGCTCAATGATATGGGACCTACTATTTATCGCCGAGTCCGAACGGCGTGTCTTAAGACACCACTTATGGAGAAGTTTTTCAAGGCTGAAATACTCAGGAAATGTCGCCAACATTACTGAGGGGTATTTTGCCACCGTTGAAAAATGTTTGATGTTGCTTGGCCGGGGAATCGAACCCCCGACCTTCTGCGTGCAAGGCGGGCGTGCATACCATTGCACCACGGTGGCACCCAACGCTGGCAGAATAGCCCTCAGTAATGTTGGCGACATTTCCTGAGTATTTCAGTCATATAAAACTTCTCTACAACTGGTGTCTTCAGACACGCCGTTCGGACTCGCCGATAAACAGTAGGTCCCATATCATTTAGCTAATATGAATCGGGGTGTACTCATTGATATGAGAGATGTCTCCCTTGTCCCGTTTGGGATGTTTGTGGAAAAATTATTATCTATACTTATAAAAGAGTTCAGTAATGATGACTCACTGACTGACTGATTCATAATCAACGCACAGGCTAGACGGCCAAGGTGTCAGATAAGTGTACGAAAAGTACTAAAATTAACTACATTTAGTACCATTTGGTATTACGTGAACGGATAGAGTTAAAATCTTGAAATTTAGAATGAAAATCAAGGTTTAGAAGATGAGTTGATATAAGGAGGTGGTTTTGAAAATGTGTACTAATAGTACTAAATGGTACTAAATTTGGTTCAATTTGAATTTGGGCAAACCGATGAAGTTGGAATTCTGAAATTTGGAATTACTATTACTGTTGGAGTGTAGGTTTGAGAAATTTAGAATTAGGATTACTGTCGCAGTGTAGGATAAAGGTCCCAGCAAAATTTGACGGAACGGGTTCTTTGCGATGACGTGATTTCATGTCATCTTTTGCATTGGTTCAAAGGAAGTCGTGAAAGATCCGATCTTTTCATTAGGATTTGAACCAATGCAAAGGAAGTCGTGAAAGATCCGATCTTTTCATCAACATTTGTACCCATTCCATCGATCCAATAGAGATGATGTTTGTGTTTTTATTTACACACCTGTTTATTTTCATTTTGGTATGTTCCAGTACTGCAAAAATCTACTAATTTTTACTATTTTTTCCGATAACATAAAGGAAAAATTGTTATCGTAGAAAAAAATAAGTAGATTCTTGCAGTTTCTGGAACAGACCAAAGTTGTAAGAACTGTCGTCGTGATGTTGTCTTACATTTCCTGCATATCAAACAACTAAAACTTCTAAACAATTGGTATTATATGAAGTCCCAACCATCGAGCTAAAAATAGAATCGGACTGCACACATTGCTATTTTAAAAGTTCCCTTGTCTGTTCTAAATCTGACATAGAATGAAATCAATCAAATCTCGCTTCTTGGAATTTGAAAAAAAAAGTCCGAAACGAAAAGGAACAAGAATCTGAAAATAAATAAGAAACTACTCTTGGAATGAAACAATTAAAAATAAATTAATTAAGCATAAATGGTATTTTCCATAAAAAGTCTCTCCTCCCCGTTCGTTACATTTTGTTCTTAGAGATCCCTAAAGCAAGCCGGGTTGTAGATCCCTACATATTTCCGTCACTAAACAAAAGAGTATAAATTACCAAAATGTTGTTATAAAATAACAAAATTATAAAATAAAAGTAATTTACGAAATAAAAATACTTAAAGGAGTGTATTTGGAGTCCATGTTGAAATCTGAACTGGTGATGGGAAGATAATTGAAAAATCTTTTGTAAGATGAAAGAATATCAGTTGCGGAGAACGGAGGAAGTAATCTTTTGCGTTGCAGCGGTGGTGATTACATTGCAATTTTGGATGTAAACTTTTGAAAAACTAAACTGATAAATTAATTGTAGCTATTTCATGAATTCGTTTGAATTAATAAAGAGTTTTGTTTTTCATGAAAACCATATTTCAATACAGCATTTCCATTTTCCAAACAAGACATGAAAATTTCATGCCAAGGGGTTGGTGAAAATGACATGCCAAAGCATTGGTTAAAATGACATGTCAAAGCATGGGTGAAAATGACGTGTCAAAGCATTGGTGGAAATGACATGCCAAAGCATTGGTGGAAATGACATGTCAACGCATTGCACGATGGGGCCAATGACAGGTTTGCGAGGCAACAAATCACTGGGGTAAGCTAGACCTTCCAAATTTTGTACAGATGCTTATAATGGGCTTAGAAACTAATATGCCAAATTTGGTTCATATCGGTTCATATATACATATAGCTCCCGTATATATGTTCGCCCGATTTCAAGCAATTGATGGACCAAACACGCAAATTCTGCCCAATTTTTATGCGATTTGGAAAATACCACGGAATTAGGACTACAAATAAGTTTGCCAAGTTATATTGAAATCGGTTCAGATTTTGATATTGCTCCCATATACATTTTCGCCCGATTTTAGGTATTTGGTGCACCAATCCCGCTATGTATGTCCAATCTTGAAATTTGAAATGTGCGACGGATTTTGGTCTAGAAACATTTTTGACAAATTATATTGAAATCGGTTCAGAATTGGATATAGCTCCCATATATATGTTCGCCCGATTTAAATGACCAAGCATGCAAATTCCATCAAATTACAATAAAATTTGGAAAATGTTACGGAATTCGGATACAAATAAGTTTGTCAAGTTATATTGAAATCGCTTCAGATATAGAAATAGCTCCCCTATATACATATGTTAAAATTTCATGGTTTTGTCTGTGGTTTGTTATAAGTTAATAAAATGAGGTTCCATGAGGTAAAGTCGGCTAAGATTCCGCCACAAAAGCCAAAGTTTGTCTGCGATATTTTTGAAATTATATATTATTATATATACATTATTATATACGTCCATTAAATTTTTCCGAAATCCAACCAACCAACCAAAACATAAAAATCTCCATATTTTTAAGTATTACGACATCTGAAATCAGATTTTTATGAAAAGGCGCAGATGTGCGCAGCTAATTTTTTCACAAAATGATAGTACACATTAATACCTTTCACCACATACATATAATATCCTAGATCTACTTAGATCTCAAAAGTTATACTCCAGAGAACATATTGATAACAAAGCAAAATACTCCAAAAAAGACATCACATCTTACCTCAAAAATACATTTACCGCACATAACATTTTTATTATTTGTTAACACCATCATATTTTACATACCAATTAAAGAGCTTTCCATGTTTAAAAAATATAAAAACGTTGAAATGTTCCTTTTGGCGCATAAAATGCTTTCACTACTTATTTATAATGAATGTCGGAAAACGATGCATATGAAAATATGTCACCATTGCCAGATCAGTATGTCGCTATGTGATGTTACCAGATTGATTTATTTTTTTATTTTTAGTGATTCAGAGTGTTGGCAATCGAAATTCGTTATTATTTTTTTCAAATTGTTAACTTCAAAAATTGACTTTTTGCCTCGAAAACCTGCTATTGGCCCCATCGTGCATTGGTTAAAATGACATGCTTAGGATCCAGAAAAGAACGTCATCTTTTGGGGTCCACGCTCATATAAAATTCATCGATGAAGATGCTAAAAAGATGACATGCTAGATCACTTGCACCCATGATTGAATGTCATCTTTGGCATCGAACATTTTGCTGGGGTATTTTGGAAATTCGTACTTTTGGGTACGAAAAGTGCTAAATGGTACCAAATTTGGTACAATATGAATTTAAGTGATCGGATAGAGCTGGAATAGTGAAATTTGGAATTAAGATTACTGTTGGAGTGTGGGATTGGGATACTTTTGGAAATTCGTACTTATGTCAATGAAAAGTACTAAATTCGTACTTGTGGGTACAAAAAGTACTGAAGTACTGAACAGATCGAGCTGGAAACCTGAAATTAGGAATTGAGATTACAGCTGGAGTGTAGGAATGGGGAAGTTTCGGAAATTCGTACTTATGTGTATGAAAAGTACTTAATGGTACTAAATTTGGTACAATGGGGATTTGGGTGAATGAAAAGAGCTGGAATCTTCATTTTTTTAATTAATATTACTGCTAGAGTGTAAGATTGAGATAAGTTTGGAAATTCGTACTTATGAGGGGTAAAAGTACTAAATTTGGTACAATTTGGATTTGGACGAACAGGAAGAGTTGAAATTCTGAAATTTGGAATAAAAATTACTGTTTGAATGTAGGATTGAGGTAGTTTTTGAAATTCGTACTTATACGTACGAAAAGTACTAAACGGTACTAAACTTGGTACAGTTGAGATTTGGGTTAACATTTGATATTACAATTACTGTTGGAGAATAGGTATGAATGAATGGCAGTTTTGGAAATTGGTGTTTATGGGAACAAAGAGTACAAAATGGTACTAAATTTGGTACAATTTGGATTTGGAAGAACGGATGAGCTGGAATCCTGAAATTTGGAATTAAGATTACTTTTGGAGTGGAGGATTGAGGTAGATTTCGAAATTAGTTCTTATGTGTACGAACAGTACTGAATTTAGTACAATGTGGGTTTGGGTGAACGGATAAAGCTTGATTCATCAAATTTTGACTGAGGGTGAGGAAAGGGTTTTTATAAACTATGAGTGTACGAAAAGTACTAAATGGTACTAAATTTAGTACAATTTGGATTTGGGTAAACGGATGGAGCTGGAATCCTTAAATTTGGAATTGATATTACTAGGACTAAAGCAGTTTTGGAAATTCGAACTTAGAGTACAAAAAGTACGAAATGGTACAATATAGATTTAGGTAAACGGATAGAGCTGGAATCCTGAGATTTCTGTTGGAGTGTAGGATTGAGGTAGTTTTGGAAATTCGTACTTATGGGAACAAAAAGTTCTAAATGTTACTAAATTTGGTGCAATGTAAAAAAATTGACAAATAGTTGTGATAAAAATATCGAGTTTTTTGCAAAAATTAGTTGGTCGACTTGTTTAAGACGAAATTGAATGGACAAATAAAAATTAACCCACTTAGTTCAACAATAATAACCAAACGAATAATTAACATGTAAAGCAGGGTACCAAGAAAATGTTTTCAAAATGTAATCAAGGTTCCAAAATACCACATGTTTTCGGTAAATGCTTAAAAATCATTACATTTTATGAATTTTATTCTTACCAAGGATTAACTGGTAACAAATATCAACAATATTAATACCAGGCCATATTAATAGCAAACGAGACCACATAGATCCCTAACCATGGCCTAAAGGTGGTTTGAAAACAATTACTTGACAAACTGTATAGTAATTTTGAAACGCGCCGTTTAAGGGTTTTTTTTAACACAGAATTTTTTGAAGTAAGACTTTTTATAGCCCCACTGTATAAAACGATTACAATTTAATTAATAAAAATTTATATTTGTTAGTTCATAGTTGTAGGAATAGTAGGTATTCCTCAGAAGAATTGCATTCAATAGAGATGAGCCGATGTGTGTGTGCTGATTTTGGCTACCTAACTAAGATAAGGAGTAGTTTGAGTTTGACACTTTGATTCTGACTACGAACAACCACGGACACTCGTCATATCTACGATCGCTCTAACATACAAAAAGAAAACAAGTAAGAAAATATCAGTCAACTGTGCTGACGGAGATATAGCCTCAGCCGCTGACCAAAACCAAACACAATAATTTTGCGGTTTGTAAAATATATCGATTTTGAATCAAGAGTTTGCTTTACAATCTGTAGGTACAGTAATGTGGGGCTATACCAAATCACTGACATATACAACAAATTTTAATAACCAAACTTCTTCATAAAGGGCTCGAAATATTAAATTAGTTTTAGAGTTATCTTGCACAATAGTATTTTTAGTATGTGCCGGAAGGGCTTTTGGACCATTATCTCAGTAAGTATTGATTTACTCCAGGAAAAATTGTACCGTTGTAAATTAGGGAGCTAGAGCAATCTAATGAAAAAAGAATAAAAACGATGCGAGAGTAGATCTTAAACTTCATTATTCCTAGGGAATAACTTGAAGGAGAGGACCGATATAGTCCATATTCCAACCTGATACATGACTGGATAAAATAATACGATGTGCAAAGTCTGCACCAATGAGAAACTCCCTGCGAGAATTTTCTTGCGGATTTGCCATTTTGATTGGTGCCGTCAGGGTTTCTTGGAGATTTTAGGCTAATATCTCAGGAAGTATGGACTTGCGCAAGAAAAAAATTGTACCGTTGTAAAGGAAGCCGCAAGGAAAAACTACTGAAAAAATGCAGAATTATCCGAGAAAAGTTCTTAAACTTCACTTTATCCAAATTTTGTGTGGGAGGTACTCGAAGGAGTGGACCGATATAGTCCATATTCGAACCCGATATATGTCTGGAAGGAATTATACGATGTACCAAATTAATTGCTTCCTTCGAGAGTTATCGTTCACACCATTTTACAGGAAAATTTTGAACTTTTGTGGGGGAGGAACCGGATGAAGTGGACCAATATGGCCCATCTTCGAAAATTTGGTTCGAATCGGCTAATCCGTTCGGGATTTATCGTGCGCTCCAGCCAGACAGACAGACGGTCATGGCTAAATCGACTCCAAATAGTCTGAAACGAATTTCGTCCAAACATACTTGGGGTCTAAAACCGTTTTTTCGATGAGGCACTTTTTTGGTCGTATCAAAATGAAGATACCCTAAAGGCTGAGGGTATAATAAAATTAAAAGAACCGATTATACGTTGTGGTTTATTTTAACAAACCTCAACAGAGCTCCGAAATACTCGCTCGAATTCTGCTCGCGAGTAAAATTCGAGCGAGTTCGAGCGGAGGTACTCCCGCAAGTAGCAAATATAAATAGAGTATACTCTATTGTTACTACCCACCCTCCTCCGAACCTCTTCGAATAAACTCGTATTCTATTTCGAGTATTTTCACTCCCACTCTCATTTTTAAACCAGGAGTACACGCGAGTGCTCGCAAATAAAACAAAAGAGTGGAGAGTAAACTTCTTTGAAAACTCGTATTCTTCGAGTACTCCCACTCGCAGGGAGTTTTCAATCGCGAGTAGAACCAAACAAATAGGACTTTTTGCTCGCACTCTTCGAGTACTCCCATTCGCGAGTACTTTTCACTCGCGAGTAAAAACGAACAAATCGGAGCTCTGAACCTCAACCGGTCATACTAAAATATCTTGTTTGTGTTTATCGTTCATTCCGGCCCTAAAGAGATCAGTAACGGTGTATACATCCCCTACCTTTCATTGTGTTAAACTCCCTAAAAAGTGGTAGGATAATGAAATCAAGACCATGTTTTCTAGCACTGCTAAAAATTCTGCCCAACATGCCTACATCAAAGGTAAATCGAGAGCAACAGCAAGATATGGAAGGCTCAAACTACATGCTAGCAGCTTCTCTTCATTAAGCCAACAATAATACTCATTACCAAACCCTATACTAACCCATTTTATTT